>NC_058083.1:428497227-428745491 GCF_014858855.1 Bufo gargarizans
TTAGCGGTTATAAATTGTGTGGCATATCTGTTTGTTTCGGCCACAACTAAGTCTAAGAGCTCCGCAGTCAAGAACAGCTCAAAAAATCCCAGGGCCGAACCGATCTGAGCTGTCTCAACCCGAACTCCAGACTGGGCAGTGAAAGGGAAAACTACAGGTGCGGCTGAAGTTGGGGACTGCCAATCAGGGTTTGCCAGCACCTCTGGGATTCTAGGGGCTCTACGGGCACGTCTTTGCGGTGGCTGCGACGGGGTCACTACTGCACGTGCCACCGTACCAGCTTCAACTGCCCTTCTGGTGCTCGCTACTTCACCAGGTTGTACGGCAGTGCTGGTACTAGGTCCAGGAAGGGCTGGGCTGCTGGTGTATGCCTCACCACGTAATCCGACAGCACCAGCCCCACTCTGCTGCTCTTGAAGCGGATCCTGCGCAACCTGCGGTCTAGCGACACGGGGCCGGGTACGCCTGCTGCTATCAGGGACCTCAGCCTCCTCGTCCGAACTTTGGGTCAGAGAGCCACTGCTTTCTACAGGTTCGTATTCTGACCCGCTGGATTCATCAGATGAGGGTTCCCACTCCTCATCCGACTGGGTCAGAAGCCTGTAGGCCTCTTCCGAAGAATACCCCCTGTTAGACATTTGGGCAACTAAATTTAGGGGTATTCCCTGAGACTACCCAAGAAAAAAAAAGCAAGCCTGTCTTACAAAGAGGAGGCTAGCGAAGTACCGGAGGCCGCTGCGGTTGATAAAAAATATCAAAACTGATTTTTTTATCGCCGCAGTGCGTGTAAAGTGAATGTGCAGTGATCAAAAAAAAAATAATTTTTTTGTCACTGCGGTGGGGCGGGCGTGGGCGAACGCACTTGTGGGCGACCGATCAGGCCTGATCGGGCAAACACTGCGTTTTGGGTGGAGGGCGAACTAAAGTGACACTAATACAATTATAGATCTGACCGTGATCAGTTTTGATCACTTTCAGATACTATAAAAGTACAAATGCTGATTAGCGATACGCTAATCAGCCAATAACGGACTGCGGTGCGGTGGGCTGGGCGCTAACTGATCGCTAACTACCTAACCAAGGGACCTAAACTATACCTAAAACCTAACGGTCAATACCAGTGAAAAAAAAAAAGTGACAGTTTGCACTGATCACTTTTTTCCTTTTCACTAGTGATTGACAGGGGCAAGAAGGGGTGATCAAAGGGTTAATTGGGGTGATCTGGGGGCTAAGTGTAGTGTTGTGGGTACTCACAGTGATGTGTGCTCGTCTGCTCCTCTGCTGGAACCAACCGACCAAAAGAAGGAGCAGAGGAGCACAGCAGCCATATAACCCCATCATATTTACTAATATGTGGGGTTAAATGGCTGCTGATTGGATTTTTTGAAAATCATCAACCTGCCAGCCAATGATCGTGGCCGGCAGGTTGATGACGAACTTCTTCTTTGAATTTTGCCGGCCCGCGATGCGCATGCGTGGGCCGGCATACCCGGAAATCTCGCGTCTCGCGAGAGGACGCACCGGCGCGTCCACCCAGAAGAGCACGACCGCCGAGAAGACGCAATCCTGCGTACGGCAGTCGTGAGGAGGTTAAAGAATCTACGCACAGATAAGATGCACGCTGAGATCAAGAGAGCTGTTTGGTTGCTATGGCCCTCTGAAGGCTCCGAGGCCTGTCATCGCAAAGTCCCCATCTGGCCTGTCCTGTGGCAGGGTTTGATAGGAAAAGACTGGGAGAACTGATCAGACGTTGGAGGACTTTTAATATGTGTTAAAAATGCTAAAAAAAAAAAAAGTTTTTAAAAATACAAAAAGAATATAAAAAACCCTTAAAGGGGTTATCCAATCCTGTTTTTCATCTCGGTACAGGGAGAAGCAGCAGCGGCGGTGCACTGGGAACGAGGAAAGTATATTCAGCGTGGGTGGCCCAGCATATGGGGGGATTTTTTTTAGGATTGGGTAACCCCTTTAACCGCCTTCAGACCGCAGGATCGCGGTCCGGAGGCGGCTGTCCCAGGCACAGTCATGCATATATGCATCATCTCGCGAGATGACGCGCTCCGCCGGCCCGGGCATGCGCATTGCGGGCCGGCAAAAGTTAGAGGGGGGTCACGTCATCAGCTTGCCAGCCAATGATCGTGGCTGGCAAGCTGATGATTTAAAAAAAATAAAAAATCAGAAGCCAGTTAACACATTATATTTATAAATATGATGTGTTAAAAAGCTGCTGTGCTCCTCTGCTGGTCCTTTTTCGTCGGTTGGTCCAGGCGGAGGAGCACAGTTCACAGTGAGTAGCCACCAACAGCACACTTAGCCCCAGATCACCCCCCATCACCCCAATTAACCCCTTGATCACCCCTTGATCGCCCCTGTCAATCACCTAGTGAAAGGAAAAAAGTGATCAGTGTAAACTATCACTTTTTTTATTCACTGGTATTGACTGATAGGTTTTAGGATAGTTTAGGCCCCTTGGTTAGGTAGTTAGCAATCGGTTAGCACCCAGCCCACCGCACCGCAGTCACTGATTTGCTGATTAGCGTATCGCTAATCAGCATTTATACTTTTATAGTATCTGTAAGTGATCAAAACTGATCACAGTCAGATCTATAATAGTATTAGTGTCACCTTAGCTCGCCCTCCTCCCAAAACGCAGTGTTTGCCCGATCAGGCCTGATCGGTCGCCCACGCGTGTGTTCACCCACGCCCGCCCCGCCGCAGTGACCAAAAATATATATTTTTTTTGATCACTGCACAATCACTTTCCAAGCGCTGCGGCGATAAAAAAATCTGTTTTGATATTTTTTTTTATCAATCGCAGCTGCCTCCGGTACTTCGCTAGCCTACCATTTGTAAGACAGGTTTGCTTTTTTTCTTGGGTAGTCTCAGGGAATACCCCCTAAATTTAGTAGTCCAAATGTCAAACAAGGTGTATTCTTCTGAAGAGGCCTACAGGATTCTGACCCAGTCGGATGAGGAATGGGAACCCTCATCTGATGAATCTAGCGGGTCAGAATATGAACCTGTAGAAAGCAGTGGCAGTCTGACCCAAAGTTCGGACGAGGAGGTTGATACCACCAGGCGTACCCGGCCCCGTGTTGCTAGACCACAGGTTGCACAAAATCCGCTTCAAGGGCAGCAGAGTGGGGCTGGCGCTGTCGTATTACGTGGTGAGGCATACACCAGCAGCGCAGCCCTCCGGCACTGCCGTACAACATAGTGAAGTGGCGAGCACCAGAAGGGCAGTTGAAGCTGGTACGGTGGCACGTGCAATAGTTAGCCCGTCGCAGCCACCGCACAGACAGGCCTGTGAAAGGGCCACAGGCTATACCCACAAATTTCGGATCTATGAGGGTAAAGATCAGACCCTGGAGCCGGTCGATTGCCCTGACTACCTGGGGAGCAGTGGGAAGACTCTGGGACTTGGTGTCACCCTTATTTGGCAAGGGGTACCATCTTTATGTGGACAATTTCTACACAAGTTTACATGCTCTCCTCCATTCACGCAGACACGACAATACAAATTGAACGAGCAACCAGTGTCATTGAAAAGCCCCTCTGTGTCCACGACTATAATTTGCTCATGGGAGGGGTGGACTTCAATGACCAGATGTTGGCTCCGTATTTAGTTTCCCGACGCACCAGACGCTGGTATAAGAAGGTGTCTGTATATTTAAATCAATTGGCTGCATATAATAGTTTTGTTCTCTACAGTAAGGCTGGGAGAACAGGATCCTTCCTCAAATTTCAGGAAGAGATCATCGAGAAGCTCCTGTATCCAGGAGGTTCCGTGGCCCCATCCACCAGTGTAGTTAGCCGTCTACACGAGCGACATTTCCCCAATGCCGTTGCTGGTACCTCAACCCAACCGTCACCCCGAAAAAGATGTCGTGTCTGTAGCAGGAGTGGAATAAGGCGTGACACCCGCTATTTCTGTCCTGACTGCCCTGACCACCCTGCCCTATGCTTTGGGCAGTGTTTCCGGAAGTACCACACACAGATACACTTAGCATAGGGATCACATCTCACAGGACAGGCACACAGGGCTATTAGGGCCCATTCACACACAGCTGCTGCAAACCTCTCCTTTCACCTGGGACAAAGTGCATAATGTACTTCGCCACATCTTTGGGCGATTTGCGCTTTGCACATTGTCCCATGGGGAAGGAGAGGTCTGTCCTATAAAGAAAAAAAAAAAGAAAAAAAAAAACAGTAAGCAAAAAAGTTAACGTTATGTTCAAAAAGTTAAAGTTCATATGTTCTGTTCAAAGGTTATTATAAAGTTAATAAATGTATTGCGTTGCGGCCTGGTTTTTTCAATATTTTTTTTTTTTACCTTCCAGGTGGACCAACCGATCGACTAGCTGCAGCACTGATGTGCATTCTGACAGAAGCATTGCGCTGCTGTCAGATTACACAAAAGTCGGTGTATGCGGCGCTGCAAGACGAGATTTCTCCTCTGCAGTAAAAGATACGTTTGCCGAGGCATATGAGCTGAGGAGGCGGCGGTGTTCATATGCTTTGGCAAACACTTTGTATATATAAAAAAAATAAAAAATCCCGGTAATGATTTATTCATCCACATCGATTGATGTGAATGGAGAAATCGGGTTTGCCAGGGCATACGAGCTAAGTGGGTATGGATGTTGGCCGGAGCTCCTATGTCCTGGCAGATGCCTTTCCCCTCATTTTTTTTTTTTTTTTTGGCAGAGATATTTTCATTCACATTGATCGATGCGAATAAAGAAATCTGTGCCGTTCATTTTTTCTTTCAGCCCAGAGGCTGAACGGAAAAATAAAATCTCATTACCCGTATGCTTAAGGACAATAGCAGAAACTCCTAATGCTGGCCATACATGTAATGATTGCGGAGACCCTCAAATGACAGGGCAGTACAAACACCCCACAAATGACCCCACTTTGGAAAGAAGACACCCCAAGGTATTCGCTGAGGGGCATATGGAGTCCATGAAATATTGAAATTTTTGTCTCAAGTTAGCGGAAAGGGAGACTTAGTGAGAAAAAAACAAAAAAAAAAAACAATTTCCGCTAACTTGTGCCAAATTTTGTTTTTTTCTATGAACTCGGCATTCCCCTCATTGAATACCTTGGGGTGTCTTCTTTCCAAAATGGGGTCACATGTGGAGTATTTATACTGCCCTGGCTTTTTAGGGGCCCTAAAGCGTGAGAAGAAGTCTGGGATCCAAATGTCTAAAAATGCCCTCCTAAAAGGAATTTGGGCACCTTTGCGCATCTAGGCTGCAAAAAAGTGTCACACATGTGGTATCGCCGTACTCAGGAGAAGTTGGGGAATGTGTTTTGGGGTGTCATTTTTGGGGTGTCGTTTTTTTTTTTTTTAAAAAGACATCCATATATAAATTTTTCACTATATTTATTGTTCTACATGTCTTTGATAAAAAAAAAAAATTTGGGTAAAAAAAAAAAAAATGGTTTGGGTAAAAGTTATAGCGTTTACAAACTATGGTACAAAAATGTGAATTTCCGCTTTTTGAAGCAGCTCTGACTTTCTGAGCACCTGTCATGTTTCCTGAGGTTCTACAATGCCCAGACAATAGAAAAACCCCACACACATTTCGGAAAGTAGACCCCCTAAGGTATTCGCTGATGGGCGAATGTGCTGACACCCTGGTATTACCCTTGCCCACCAACGAATTTTCAAGAAGAGGCACACCGACCACAACCCCTCCCCCTGCACCACCCGCCAGCATAAAATCATGCAGGGGTGCAAAATTGATAGTTTAGGCACACTAAAGTTTCTGAAACAGAAACTGCAAAAAAGTGTCACACAGAAACTGCAGAAAGCGCAGCAAACCGCAGGTCTAAATTGACCTTTAGACCTCCCATTCCGATTAACCCCCGCGGCGCCGGAATCTCGATTTAAAGTTAGGACGTACCGGTACACCCTATGTCCTTAAGGGGTTAAAGTTCCCAAAAATATAAAAAACATAATAAAAAAAAGATAATAGGCATCACGACAACCCAAAATGTAAGGGTGCACCTAGCCTTTCTGCTACCTGAGGTGAAAACTGAAACGGCGCCCCCCCCTTGCCAATTTTTTTACCTAAACCCTTTGCACAATGAAAGCCCCCATTGCCCATGGCCCTTCCGCTGCTCCTTCTTACCCCTACCTGTTGCTGCCTGAGGCGATTGCCTCACCTGGCCTCATTGGTGGTGAACCCCTGCCAAAATTACTGCAATATTAAAATATAAACAGCGTAACAGAAAAAAAATCTAAATAGCCGAGTCATCATTTTTTTTGTAGCTTCCTCAAAAAATTTAATACAAAGTGATCAGAAAGTGACACACCCCAAAATGAAATAAAGAAAGAAAGAAAACACAAACAAAAAAATGAGCCCTGACACAGCTCTGTGGACGGCTGTGGCAAAGTTCCAGGAGGTGAGTGTGACACATGTAAGTGCTTAACATGTGATAATTGTGGATATAGTAACCCCCTAATTTTCTGAATGCTACCCCAATAGAACAAATAAGTGACACCTTCCATAGATTTTAAGGCTATATACATCTTTGAGACAATTTTCTTTTATAATTGAATATTACTCTTTTTAGCATTTATGAGGTCAGAGATCAGAGATAAGGAGCTGTCACCTGAGCTGCCTGATGGAACAGAGAGAAAATTCAGATTCTGCTACTAGAGAATGTCAGCCCTGAACAGAGAAAAGGGCTCAACATTTTTAATAAAGACAAATTGAAAAAAAGATTTTTAGCTTCAAATCAGTGCAATGCAATAATAAAAAAAAATATTACCCCAAAGCTGTACATGGCCTTTTTCAAATATCATGTAGGAGGGAAAGATTTAGGATTTCTTTAATTGAATAAGTTAGTCCCCAATGAGTTTAATAATGTAGTAGAAAAGATTGATTAAAATATAAGATATGGTATTGTCTTGATAAGTTTACAGTACAATCTACACATGAATATATATAAAAAGTTGCTTTACGCCCACATTTTGTTCCCCATTTCCCCCCCCCGAATACGGCAACACCCCATATGTGCTCAGAAAATGATGTAGGGCACACAGCAGGCTTCGGAGTGGAAGGAGCACCATATGGCGTTAGGAAATCGGATTTGGCTGGAATGGTAATTGGGAGCTATGTCGCATATGAAGACACGCTGAGGTGGCCCTACAGTGGAAACAACCAAAAAAGTGACCCCATTCTGGAAACTACACCCCTCAAGGAATACTTCAAGGTGTGTAGTGAGCACCTTGACCCATGAGGCGTTTCACAGAATTAGGAAACACTTGGCTGTGAAAAGGGAAAATATTTTTTTTTTCCAGAAAAAGCTGCTTTACACCCACATTTTTTACTTTCACAAGGGGTAACAGGACAAAATGCACCCCACATTTTATTTCCCTTTTCCCCCGAATACGGCAAAACCCCATATATGTGCTCAAAAAAAAGGATGAATGGGCGCACAGCAGGGCTCTAGAGTTAAACAGCAAAATATGGATATTGTTGATTTGAATTGGCAGACATTGATTTTAGGTGCCATGTCGCATTATAAAAAATTCTGAGGTCCCCAGAAATTAAAAACCCCAAGAAGTGACACAATTTTAGGAAGAACACCCCCGTACGAATATTTCAAGTGGTAGAAAGGGTACTGTTCAGCAAACAGGTGTCTCACAGAAGGCAGAAATACTTGTTAAAGGATTTCGAAAGGACACATTTGTGCTAAAAAAAAAAAAATTACTAGCAGACCCCATTTTTTTTTCACAAGGGGTTAAAGGAGAAAATGCTCCCCAGAATATGTTCCCCATTTTCTCCCCATTCAGTAAACCCCCCATATGTGCTTGTAGCCTGCTACATGGGCGCACAGCAGGCAAACAACTAAATGTGAATTTGGCTGGCCTGAATTGGCAGACATGGATTTTAGGAGCCATGTCGCATTAAAACATTTCCTGAGGTCCCCAGAAATTAAAAACCCCAAGAAGTGACCCCATTTTAGGAAGAGCCCCCCCGTACGAATATTTCAAGTGGTGGAAAGGGCACTTTTCAGCAAACAGGTGTCTCACAGAAGACAGAAACACTTGTAAAAGGATTTCAAAGTACACATTTGTTACAAAAAATACTAGCAGACCCCAATTGTTTTTCACAAGGGGTTATAAAGGAGAAAATGCACCCCAATATGTGTTCCCCATTTTATCCCCATTCAGGAAACACCCCATATGTGCTTGTAGCCGACTGTATGGGCGCACAGCAGGCCAACAGCTGGATTTTAGGAGCCATGTCGCATAACATTTTTTCCTGAGGTTCCCAGAAATTAAAAACCTCAAGAAGAGACCCCATTTTGGAAAGAGCCCCCCCGTACGAACATTTTAAGTGGTAGAAAGGGCACTTTTCAGCAAACAGGTGTCTCACAGAAGGCAGAAACACTTGTGAAAGGATTTCAAAGCACACATTTGTGAGAAAAAAAAAATATATTTACTAGCAGACCCCCATTTTTTTTCACAAGAGGGTAAAGGAGAAAATGCACCCCAGTCTGTGTTCCCCATTTTCTCCCCATTCAGGAAACACCCCATATGTGCTTGTAGCCGGCTGTATGGGCGCACTGCAGGGCTCTAGAGGCAAAGTGCAGAATATGTTTTTTGCAGACTTGAATAAACAGACATGGATTTTAGGTGCCATGTTGCATTAAAACATTTCCTGAGGTCCCCAGAAATTAATAAGCCCAACAAGTGACCCCATTTTGGAAAGAGCACCCTAATACAAACATTTTAAGTGGTAGAAAGGTTACTTTTCAGCAAACATGTGTCTCACAGAAGGCAGAAACACTTGTAAAAGGATTTCAAAGCACACATTTGTGAAAAAGAAATTATTAGCAGACCCCAATTTTTCCCCACAAGGGGTTAAAGGAGAAAATGCACCCCAGTATATGTTCCCCATTTTCTCCCTATTCAGAAAACACCCCATATGTGCTTGCAGCCGGCTGTATGGGCGCACACAAGGGAAACGGCTAAGGCCCCATGCACATGGCCGTGTTACCGCGGCCTGGATCCCTCCTGAGAGCAGGAGCGCACGGCGTCACTGGTTGCTATGACGCCGTGCGCTCCCTGCTGCCGGCACAGTACAGTAATACACTGGTATAGATCATACCAGTGCATTACTGTATTGCGGCGGCAGCAGGGAGCGCACGGCGTCATAGCAACCAGTGACGCCGTGCGCTCCTGCTCTCAGGAGGGATCCAGGCCGCGGTAACACGGCCGTGTGCATGGGGCCTAAATGTGAATTTGGCTGGCTTGAATTGGCAGACAGGGATTTTAGCTGACATGTCGCATAAAAAAAATTCCTGAGGTCCCCAGAAATTAAAAACCCCAAGAAGTGACCCCATTTTAGAAAGAGCACCCCTGTACGAACATTTTAAGGGGTGGAAAGGGCACTTTTGACCTAACAGTTGTCTCACAGAAAAGAATATGTAGTGGTTGTTAGAAGGTGGATGTGCAGGCGAGGTGGACTAAATCAGAGATATAAAGTGGAAATAATACAGGGAGTAATAGGGACTCATCTACACAGACATATTTATCTGGGTTGTACACCTCAGCAAACTTGGTGCTAAAGTGGTCAAAGATGGTCCTAACTCTGAACAGACGGTCAAATGTTGGGTCATTTTGGGGTGGGCACTGGGAATTGTCATTGTAGTTTAGGAATTTCCTAATTGACTCAAATCGCTTCCGGGTCCTGGTCTGACTGTAAATTTGAGTCTGGTGGAAAATGTCCAAACTCCAATATTGTCTGACGTTTGGCTTCTTTACTACGCCCATAGCACGTGTTCCCAAAACTTCATCATCTCTGCTGCATCTACTGGGGTTCAACCAAGGGGTCTAGCGTATGGCGATGTGGGGTTCTGAGCAATGAATTGTTGGGCGTATCATTTGGTTTGGGCCACCATTAAATTTACAAAATCTTCAGAGAAGAAGATTTTGAAAAAATCTCGCTCAGTGAAGCCCGCAGTCTATCTACATTCCGGAGCTGCCCTCAAAATCCGGAATTTGGGGCTGATAATAGTCGGGGGTCCATGTGGGCTCACTCTGGGGGGCTGCCTCCGCTGCTACCCTGGGGCGCCTTCTAGAGGGTCCCTCATCAGCGGATTATGATGATGAGGGGGTAGTGGCATCCTCTTCTCCCTCACTGGCCGACTCCGTATCGGAGGCAAGCATGGCGTCCGCCTCTTCAGTTGAGTACAGTCGTTGGGATGGACGGGCCATTTTTATTTTTATTGGGGTTTGAAGTGTGAAATGTGGAAACCTTTATTTTGTGTGAGCGGTGTGCATGTTGTGTATTCACACGTGAAGGGGCTTGTAATAAATTTGAAATAAAATTTAGAAGAAAAAATTTTGTAAAAAAAAAAAAAAAAAGTATTTTCTGCACAAAACAAACTTGCAGTGCAAACTGAGCAGAAGCGATCCGTAATGGACACTACTGATCGGTGCTCAGTGGTTGCAAAATGCACGTTGACAGATGGTGCGGTCGTGCAAAATTATAAACTGACACTAACTGAGATTTATATATCTATATCTAACTAGCTACCACTAACTAAAACGTAAAAAAAAAAAAAGTTTAAAAAAAATGTGCAGATGTAAATGAGCGCACTACTGATCGGTGCTCTGCATCACGCAAAAGGATCGTGCAAAAAATGTAGTAAAAAAATTCACTACAGTGTTAAAAAAGTGAACACTGGTTAAAAGTTTACTTATATCTATCTTTTTGAGCACAAAACCAATGGAAAAATTGGTTACAAAAAATCAACACAGATGTGAGAAAAAAAAAAGCGCAAATAATAATCCGCCAGTGCTGATCAGGCAGGTACGCACTGAACAGCACTCGCACACAGAAAAAGTTGTGCAGAGCTGAAAAAAAATTAAAAAAAAAAAAATACCAAAAAAAGCGCATGGACCAAATGGCGTCCGTAAAAAAAATGAAAAGACGGGGGGGGGGGGGGGGGGGGGGGGGAGGAGGCGGGAAGGGACAGAGGGTGGTTTAGGGATGTAAACAGCTGCAAATGAAAAAAAAGTAAGGTTCAGCCCTTTCCTGTTCTGCTGTAGCGCTGCCATTGCCCGGAGCGTTGTTCCATCTAATCACTTTTTATTATCCAATGGTCAAAAAGACCAATAATACCTGTTTTAGGTCAAATTTTAAAATATAACTTTTATTATTATTTATTAGAATAATTTTCCCCACATATAATACAAAACAAAACAAACAAGAAACAACTCTATTGAGAGTATTTTAAAAATATATATGTAAGGGATAGTGTCCTTGGGGTGTTTGTGGTACTATATCAATACCTATTTCCGGATAAATATCCTTTTGAAGGACCAATTGGTCCATAGCCATCTAAAAGAAAAAGAAAAATAAATGGGAAATAGATCATTAAGAGTAAAATATAGTGGCTCAACCCCCTGTGGAGAC
Source organism: Bufo gargarizans (assembly GCF_014858855.1). Taxonomy (NCBI): domain Eukaryota; kingdom Metazoa; phylum Chordata; class Amphibia; order Anura; family Bufonidae; genus Bufo; species Bufo gargarizans. Next base: position 428,508,672 of record NC_058083.1, read on the forward strand.
TGCTCCTTTTGTAAGTACATCCCCCGAATAAGGAAATTCACTAATCCTGGAGATGGGAAAGAATACACTATTAGAGAATTAATTACATGTAAGACCATGGGGGTTGTATATATAGCATCGTGCCCCTGCCCCATGTTATACGTGGGCAAGACCACGCAGGAGTTGAGACGTCGTATATCTGGCCACCTTAGTTCCATTGAGACAGGCAAAGATACCCCAATTGCCAGACATATCAAATATGTACATGAAAATAAAATATCAGTATTGCGGTTTTGGGGTATAGAAAAATTAAATCTGGGCCCTAGAGGCGGAAATTTGGATAGAAAACTCCTGCAGTGTGAAGCACGATGGATAGATCGATTAAATACAATGAGCCCAAATGGTCTCAATGAGGGCTTCTCGTTCACAGCATTTCTATAGACATTGAGATAATGGGTTCCTTTTTTAGACTATATTAATACCAATAGTGAATATATATATAAAAATATATATAAAAAAAGAGAGAATACTAATGGCATTAAGAGAAATCTGAATAATAGCTTGAAGTAGCTTGGAAGATTAAATATAATATATATAAAAAATTGAGTATTGATTTGATTCTCTTGAGAATTATGAATAATAAATATATCAGTTATGAACAAGAATATTAACCACAAAAGATAAAAGAATAATATCAAAGAATCAAACTGGGAATAATAGTTGAGATAATGGGGGCACCCATAATCCACAATGAACGGATATAAGTCATCCAATTGAGTTCCAAATATATATAGCGACGGTATAAGGAAAATTAGAACCATCACAGAGAGCTCCACAATATATGGAGATGATATAAAATCATAAAGAGAAGAGAGGAAAAAAGAGAAAAAAAGAGGAAAAAAGCAGATAAGAGAAAAAAGTGAAAGAAAAAAGAAAAAAGAGAGAAAAAAAGAGAAAAGAAAAAAGAAAGGGGAAAAAAAGAAAAAAAAAAAAAAGGGAAAAAAAAAAGGAGAAAAAAAGAAATCTAAAAACTTGGAATATAGTTAATATATCTCTTCTTCTTCCTTTTTGGAATATCTAACATCTGTTATGAATCACAGCTCGGAAGATAGGATTACTATGTTCAAGTGGATATAGTAAGCTCCGAATGTTTATTGTTCCCACATGGTCCTAATAAGTTCCGAGTGGATATCCCTCCTCTCTATACATTGATAAGTGTACTCCGATGTAAACCAATGAAGATCTAATGTATACAATTTTTTTGAACAGACCTGGCCGTCTAAGTGCGGGAGCATGCGCAGTAGGAAGAGGGTATTGACGTAGGCGCATGAACCCGTACCTTCTGACCTCTAGTGGATGACGTCATAAGTAATTGACGGCAACTTGATTGGCCCCCGTAGACGCCTACAACACGAGCAGGAAGGCTGTGATTGGCTCTCCTTCATGATGACCCGCCTTGGGACTATAAAACATTATGCATCACAAGCGCTCGTGTTGCATGTAGCGCCATCCCCCTGAAGAAGCTGCGCGAGCGGTGAAACATGTCGGGGGAGCTTCGTCGTAATAATTTTTAAACATATGTTAGGGAAAGCATATTCACAGCACTGCGAGCTGCAGACGCAGTATGCTCTGGATTATGACCACGAGGGTGTAGATGTAGCGAGTCGCTTTGAAAATAGATACTAAGCTGAAACAAGCAGCGAGACACATGGCTTTAATAAATACTGAATGTTACTAACAGCAGACCGCTTACATCGCTGAATGATAGAGCAACCTGGTGGCATATAACACCAGGGCACCATCAAGGGTGAAGATAACCTTTGAGGTGCACTTACTTAACATAACTATCATTCCTGGAAGGATATTTATCCGGAAATAAGTATTGATATAGTACCACAAACACCCCAAGGACACTATCCCTTACATATATATTTTTAAAATACTCTCAATAGAGTTGTTTCTTGTTTGTTTTGTTTTGTATTATATGTGGGGAAAATTATTCTAATAAATAATAATAAAAGTTATATTTTAAAATTTGACCTAAAACAGGTATTATTGGTCTTTTTGACCATTGGATAATAAATATTGATTTCCTGGGTCCAGTGGATCTTCTGTAAATAATATCCATCTAATCACAGCGCTGGCAGAGGACGCCAAACACCGGAGTCCCCGGCCTGACCTCGGAGGAGACCGGTGCCGACCAGTTGAGCACTGGCCACCTAACTTACTTCTGCTTCCGGTGCTGCGATGTGCCGGTCTTTATTGACAGCATGGATGCCTGGCGGTAAAAGCAGCCATTGCGCCCCGATTCCATGTACAGCGCTGGTCCTTAAGTCTTGTCCGTTTTCGCAAGCTCGTCCTGAGAGCTCCCCCCCACTCTCCGTCAGCGGGAAAATACAAAGGTTAGGGTGCTGGTATACGCTGATTTTTCTTTTTATTGTGAAAAAAACTGCATTAATTTGGCATTTCCAAAATGACACTGATCCACAGAATGAGGCCTCGTTTGATATGTGAAGGATCCGCGTGTCCGTTTTTATCCCCTGTGTGTCATCCGTAATCCACGGAAGCGGCTCCGCTGAAAATTAATTTCAAGAGCGTCCCCTGCCAGTCTTCACTGATAAACGGATGCCGTCCGTGTGGTGTCCGTGATTCTTACAGACCCATAGACTACGATGTGTGTTTGGTGCGGCGTGTCTCCGTGATTATTTCACTGACCCGCGGTCAATATAAAATACTGATGTGTGAACAGAGACGTGTAAATCCAGGGGCACGCATGCCCACGTCTGCGGAAAATGCACACATCAGGGAAAACCGGAAATGAGGCTGGTGCCTAAGGCCTCAAGCACACGACCGGGGTTTGTAGCTGCATCTTTTGCGGGTCGGATGCAGACCCATTCACTTAAATGCGGATGCAAAAAGACTGTGCGCCGTCCGCACCCACACGTCTGTTCCGCAGCCCCCACAGATTATTACGTATTACGGACAAGGATAGGACTATTCTATTAGGAGACAGACGTTCCGTAAAATGCAGAATACACGCGGACGGTATCCGTGTTTTGCAAATCCACAAGTTGCGGACCACAAAACAGTCTACAGTCGTGTGCATGCGCCCTAAGCCATATGTAAGGTTATACAACTACTTCAATAGCACCTGTGTCAAATGACAGACTCAGCTCTGCTGCAATTACTGCTTGCACAATTATCTTGACTAGTTTCCTAGTTTCAGGCTACATCCACAGCAGCTGTGCCACATAGCAAACCCCTCTCTCCTATAGTATTACCATCCTTCCCTTCACTAACGTAGCTGCACTGAACGAGCCCTTCCTTTTTTTTTTTTTCCTGGGACACGCATGCGCAATTACTCACAGTAGCCTCAGCATCAGCTCCAGCATTGCTCCTCCCACACAAGAGTCTGGTCACATGGGCATGACGTCATGTCAGGTCCTTTAGCCCAGCAGTAAAATGCGTCTACCACCCAGGCATTCAGCAGGAGTTACTTCGTCAGTTCGATCCTCCCACCATTAGGTGTCGCTAAGAGCCTGTGCTCTGACGTCTGCTCTGTTCCCTGGGGTATAAATTGACAGTCTCTGTAGCTCGGCGCCATTTTCTGAGCTGTGTTCAGTGGGGAAAGCAGTGTTAGAGCTGTGTGGTCGCTGTAGCTGTGTAATGGACGTGATTATGGCGCGTGTGGACGCCATTACACAGCAGAAATGTGATGGTGACACAGCACAGAGCTTTGTGAGGGTGATAGTTGTGATGAATAAGGGGTTAGGGCTGTAATTAGTTCCTGAGGTGAAGTTTACCTCACACAAATCCTTTTCTCAGTCAAATGGCGGCCGGAGCTGCGTGTCAGATAGACATAGGTGTCCAGCCAGTGATTTAACATTGTGTAATGGTGGTTTAGGGGTTAGAAATAGAAAATGGCTGCAGGATAGAGGACTGCACATAAAGTCCAATCAAACAACAAGGTCAGAAGTCAGTATAAGTGATGGGGATGAGGAGGGTGTGCAGAATAATAGAGACTACAGACCGTCTGTGGGGAAACCGCTGCAAATGTCGCCATTTGTGCGCAGGCATTATTTTAGGTTAAAATTTGCGATGTTTTCTATTAGAATCTGCTCCTACCTCATCGCTTCACTGAAGAGCTCAAATGTACAGCACTTAGACAATTATAGATGATATCGGATCTGCCCCGTGGCCGTCACTGGACGCACCCAGCGTATTAACTAGAGTCCTAACCTTTGACTCGGCCGTTTTTTGTTTTTTACTCCCAGCCTTCCTAGAACCAGGACTTATTTTTTTCATTAACAACTGTGGGCTTATTTTCTGCAGCACAAGTTGTACTTTCTAATGGCACCAATTAATATTTTATACAATGTAGAGGGAATCTGGAAAAAAAATATCCAAATGAGATGGAATTGAGAAAAAAATGCAATTCCACCGCTGTTTTATGGCGTCAGTATTTACACAGTTTACTATGGTAAAACTGACTTGTTCCCTTCATTCTCCAGATCACTGTGATTACAGCAATTCCACATTTTAGTAGTATTTTTATACTTGAAAATATATATTTTTTTCTTTAGACATATACTGACCCCATAAGCTTTTTATATTTATGTACGTGGAGCTGTGTGAGGGCTTTTTTTTTTTTTTTTTTACAATCTACGTATTGCTATCATTTTGGAGTGTATTGATTTATCACTTTTTATCACAAATTTTTGGGGAAGTGATGTGACTAATGAACTGAGAGTCAGCCATTTTGACTTTTTTTACTCTCGTTATATAATGTTAAATAGGGCATTTTGGTATGGGTTGATGCTTATTCTGTATGCCAGGGATCAGCAACCTTCGTCACTCCAGCTGTTGTGAAACTACAACTCCCAGCATGCTCCTTTCACTTCTGTGGGAGTTAAGAGAACAGCCAAGCAAGTGTGCATGATGGGAGATGTAGTTTCACAACACCTGCAGTGCCGAAGGTTGCTGATCCCTGCTGTATGCAGTTGACCAACACCATCTGAGGGGTTAATTGTGTCCAGTTGACCACAGTATCTGAGGGGTTAAATGTCTGTGATAGACATCGCTGATCATAGATTCAGCCTCCTGGTGGCAGGCTGCTATGGTGCTTTCTTAGCTCCTGAGCTGGTGCCATCTTTAAACTTTTGTAAAAAAAAAATATTTGTCACATGATTAAAAACATTTCCTGTTCAGCCCCAAAAAACGCTCAGGCATATCAACCAGTAAAACGTATGTTCTTAGCTGTAGCTTGGTTTAAAGGCCTTCACAAAGCTCCCAGGTGTCATATAATTGGCATAAAATTTCACTCCTGGTATACTAGAAGACATTAAAGCCAAATCATAATCACATTACAGATATAAAAAAAAATCAACAAATGTGCAAAAAAATACAAAATATTTGGAAATCAAATTAGCAAAACTAATATCAGTGTGTTCATTCATGCAAGGAGGAAATCTAGTATCCAAAGTTACAATCTGGTATTCTGCCTCTAGTTGACATTCTCGGTTTCTGTCTCTTTAGGCAAGAGTGACTTTTTCCAACCTCATAACATCTAGGCCCCTTTCACATGAGCGAGTTTTCCCGCGCGGGTGCAATGCGTGACATGAACGCAAAGCACCTGCACTGAATCCTAACCCCTTCATTTCAATGGGACTGTGTACATGAGCGTTGTTTTTCACACATCACTTCTGTGTTGAGTGAAAATCGCAGCAAGCTCTATATTCTGTGTTTTTCACGTAGCCCTGGCCCCATAAAAGTGAATGGAGCTTCAGTGAAAACCACATTTCATCCGGAAGCAAGTGTGGAAGCAATGTGTTTTTCACTGATGGTTGCTAAGAGATGTTTGCACACCTTCAGTTTTATTACACCCTTGAAAAAACGCATTGCACCCACGTGGAAAAAACAACTGAACGCAATTGCAGGCAAAACCGACTGAACTTGCTTACCAAATGGTGCGAGTTTCACTGAACGTATCCGGAGCCAATCCGTATTGTTCGTGTGAAAGAGGCCTTAGGTAGGGTGTCTGCCTTACCATGATGTCACTGAAGGGGATGAGTTGATGCTGCAGACATACCTCTGTTAGTGGTATTAATATGAGATACCTTTCATGGGTCTAGTTGTGCACCCTATGTTTTGATAAATGTGTTAATCCTAAAAGATTGACCCGTGAAAATTCAGCATAAATTAGCAAAAACCGCCTCTGGTGTGACCAGGTATCAGATCACTGAAAACAGTTGACGAAATCCTGTTACCTATTTTAGGTCTTTTTGTAACAAAGCGTTCACCCCTGCCTTGTGCTGTGCATGTGCGGGGTTAATAAATATCCTTTTAATCCTATGCACTTTTTGTTAAGGCTAGCACATGAAAATCAAGTCTCAATAGTCTCTGCTCCAAAAATGATTTATGAGCCCAGAAATTGTCACATTCAGTGTAGAATAGTATCACGTGTAGTTTTATAAAACACCAGGTCAACAGGCAAACTCCAGATCTGTCTATCTAGGTGCCCCAGATATTGTCATATTTCGAAAGGCAGTTACGCCTCATATACACTCCCCTCTCCAGCCTTATAACTGTATTCATCCTTGCAATGAATTCCGATATACTCGGGGGAAGCAACTGTATCCACTTAGCAGCTAGAGTTTTGCGTGCCTGATATAGGATTCTGTTGATTCCAGTTGTAATATTCGGCTGCAAGTTATCCGAATCCAACATACCAAGCAAGCATAATCTAGGATCCAGTTTATAATTAGCGCTATACATTTTGTTTATCAAATTGATTATATCCGTCCAATATCCCTGCAGCGCACCACAACTCCACATCATATGAAACAATCCAGCCCCTTCATGAGATATATTTTATAAGCTGGACAGATACTTTTTGACAAGTATTTTTCGCTCAGAATTTTGGTTTCATTTTCAATGTCGGAAATGTTAAAAGTTTTTCTAATTCAGAAAATTGACCACAAGGAATATAACAAAGCTATTTTAAGTAAAGGCTACTGTAAGAATTTAGGTAAAGGTTTATGTTCGCAGATTTAACCACTTCAACCCCCTAGCTGAAACACCCTTAATGACCAGGCTACTTTTTACACTTCTGTACTACACTACTTTCACAGTTTATTGCTCGGTCATGCAACTTACCACCCAAATGAATTTTACCTCCTTTTCTTCTCACTAATAGAGCTTTCATTTGGTGGTATTTCATTGCTGCTGACATTTTTTATTTTTTGTTATTAATCGAAATTTAACGATTTTTTTGCAAAAAAATGACATTTTTCACTTTCAGTTGTAAAATTTTTCAAAGAAAAACGACATCCATATATAAATTTTTCGCTAAATTTATTGTTCTACATGTCTTTGATAAAAAAAAGATGTTTGGGTAAAAGTTATAGCGTTTACAAACTATGGTACAAAAATGTGAATTTCCGCTTTTTGAAGCAGCTCTGACTTTCTGAGCACCTGTCATGTTTCCTGAGGTTCTACAATGCCCAGACAGTACAAACACCCCACAAATGACCCCATTTCGAAAAGTAGACACCCTAAGGTATTCGCTGATGGGCATAGTGAGTTCATAGAACTTTTTATTTTTTGTCACAAGTTAGCGGAAAATGATTATTTTTTTTTTTTTCTTACAAAGTCTCATATTCCACTAACTTGTGACAAAAAATAAAAACTTCCATGAACTCACTATGCCCATCACAAAATACCTTGGGGAGTTATACTGCCCTGGCATTTTAGGGGCCCAGATGCGTGAGAATACGTTTTAAATCAAAATTTGTAAAAAAATGACCGGCGAAATACGAAAGGTGCTCTTTAGAATGTGTGCCCCTTTGCCCACCTTGGCTGCAAAAAAGTGTCACACATGTGGTATCGCTGTACTTAGGAGAAGTTGGGTAATGTGTTTTGGGGTGTCATTTTACATATACCCATGCTGGGTGAGATAAATATCTTGGTCAAATGCCAACTTTGTATAAAAAAAATGGGAAATGTTGTCTTTTGCCAAGATATTTCTCTCACCCAGCATGGGTATATGTAAAATGACACCCCAAAACACATTCCCCAACTTCTCCTGAGTACGGCGATACCACATGTGTGACACTTTTTTGCAGCCTAGATGCGCAAAGGGACCCAAATTCCTTTTAGGAAGGCATTTTTAGGCTGGGTTCACACTTGAGCGTTGCGCAAACGCGCGTTTTACGCGCGTTTTTGACGCGCATTTTTATGCGCGTTTTTGTAATAGTAAACGCGCGTTTGACGCGCGTTTGTGTGATTCACTACAGTGTCCTATGGCCACAAACGCCCCAAAAGTCGCTCATGTACTTTTTGGAGCGTCGGGCGTTTTACAGCGCGATCGTACGCGCTGTAAAACGCCCAAGTGTGAACCATTCCCATAGGGAATCATTGGTTTCTCCTTGTTGAGCGTTTTACAGCGCGTAGGAACGCGCTGTAAAACGCTCAGGTGTGAACCCAGCCTTAGACATTTGGATCCCAGACTTCTTCTTACGCTTTAGGGCCCCTAAAAAGCCAGGGCAGTATAAATACCCTACATGTGACCCCATTTTGGAAAGAAGACACCCCAAGGTATTCAATGAGGGGCCTGGCAGGTTCCTAGAATTATATTTTTTTTGGGCATAAGTTAGCGGAAATTGATTTTTTTTTTTTTTTTTTTCTCACAAAGTCTCACTTTCCGCTAACTTGGGACAAAAAATTAAATCTTTCATGGACTCAATATGCCCCTCAGCGCATACCTTGGGATGTCTTCTTTCCAAAATGGGGTCATTTGTGGGGTGTTTGTACTGCCCTGGCATTTGAGGGTCTCCGCAATCATTACATGTATGGCCAGCATTAGGAGTTCCTGCTATTCTCCTTATATTGAGCATACAGGTAATGAGATATTTTTTTCCGTTCAGCCTCTGGGCTGAAAGAAAAAAATGAACGCCACAGATTTCTTCATTCACATCGATCAATGTGGATGAAAAAATCTCTGCCATGAAAAAAAAGGAGGGGAAAGGCGTCTTCCAGGACATAGGAGCTTTGCCCAACATCCAAACCCACTTAGCTCATATGCCCTTGCAAACCCGATTTCTCCATTCACATCGAGCGATGTGGATGAATAAATCATTGCCGGAATTTTTTTTTTTTTTTATACAAAGTGTTTGCCAAAGCATATGAACACCGCCACTTCCTCAGCTCATATGCCTCGGCAAATGTATCTTTTACTGCAGAGGAGAAATCTCGTCTTGCAGCGCCGCATACACCGACTTGTGTGTAATCTGACAGCAGCGCAATGCTTCTGTCAGAATGCACATCAGTGCTGCAGCTAATCGATCGGTTGGTCCACCTGGAAGGTAAAAAAAAGAAAAAACCAGGCCGCAACGCAATAATTTTATTAACTTTATAATAACTTTTGAACAGAACATATAAACTTTAACTTTTTGAACTGAACGTTAACCTTTTTGCTTACTGGTGATTTTTTTTCTTTTTTTTTTTTACCTTTGTAGGACAAACCTCTCCTTCCCCATGGGACAATGTGCAAAGCGCAAATCGCCCAAAGATTTGGCGAAGTGCATTATGCACTTTGTCCCAGGTGAAAGGAGAGGTTTGCAGCAGCTCTGTGTGTAAATGGGCCCTAATAGCCCTGTGTGCCTGTCCTGTTGAGATGTGATCCCTATGCTAGGTGTACCTGTGTGTGTTACTTCCGGAAACACTCCCCTAAGCATAGGGCAGGGTGGTCAGGGCAGTCAGGACAGAAATAGCAGGTGTCACGCCTTATTCCACTCCTGCTACAGACACGACATCTTTTTCGGGGTGACGGTTGGGTTGAAGTACCAGCAACGACATTGGGGAAATGTCGCTCGTGTAGACGGCTAACTACACTGGTGGATGGGGCCACGGAACCTCCTGGGTGTACAGGAGGTTCTCGATGATCTCTTCCTGAAATTTGAGGAAGGATCGTGTTCTCCCAGCCTTACTGTAGAGAACAAAACTATTATACAGAGCCAATTGAATTAAATATACAGACCTTCTTATACCAGCGTCTGGTGCGGCGGGACACTAAATACGGAGACAACATCTGAAGAACATTGAAGTCCACCCCTCCCATGTGAAGGTTATAGTCGTGGACTGAGAGGGGCTTTTCAATGACACTGGTTGCTCGCTCAATTTGGATTGTCGTGTCTGCGTGAATGGAGGAGAGCATGTAACGTCACGCTTGTCTCTCCATTTCACCGCAAGCAGTTCTTGGTTACACAAGGCAGCCCTCTCCCCCCCTTGCAAGACGGGTGGTAACGAGCCGTTGGGGGAAGCCCGCGCGACTAGTTCGCGCGGTGCCACAGCAGCCAATCTGTTCTATAAACAAATGCCTGAAGAGGGCCACACTTGTGTAGAAATCCACATAAAGATGGTACCCCTTGCCGAATAAGGGTGACACCAAGTCCCAGACTGTCTTCCCACTGCTCCCCAGGTAGTCAGGGCAACCGACCGGCTCCAGGGTCTGATCTTTTCCCTCATAGACACAAAATTTGTGGGTATAGCCTGTGTCCCTTTCACAGAGCTTATACAATTTGACCCCATACCGGGCACGCTTGCTTGGGATGTATTGTTTGAAGCCAAGGCGCCCGGTAAGGCTACTTTCACACTAGCGTTCATGGGTCCGTTCGTGAGCTCCGTTTGAAGGAGCTCACGAGCGGACCCAAACGCCTCCGTCCAGCCCTGATGCAGTCTGAATGGATGCGGATCCGCTCAGACTGCATCAGTCTGGCGGCGTTCAGACGCTTGCAGCGTTCAGCTGTCCGCCTGGCCATGCGGAGGCGAGCGGATCCGTTTAGACTTACAATGTCAGTCAATGGGAACGGATCCGCTTGAAGATGAGCCCATATGGCTCAATCTTCAAGCGGATCCGTCCCCCATTGACTTTACATTGAAAGTCTGAACGGATCCGCTCAGGCTACTTGCGCACTTGCGAAATTTTTCTAAGTTATTAATGCAGACGGATCCGTACTGAACGGAGCCTCCGTCTGCATTAATATGATCGGATCCGTTCAGAACGGATCCGATCAAGCGCAAGTGTGAAAGTAGCCTAAAATGTATCAGGGACTCGTCTACGCAGATGTTTTGCTCTGGGGTATACAAATCTGCAAATTTCTGGTTGAAGTGGTCTATGAGGGGCCGAATTTTGTGGAACCGGTCAAAAGCTGGGTGGCCTCTGGGACGGGAGGTGGTGTTGTCGCTAAAGTGCAGAAAACGAAGGATAGTCTCAAATCGTGTCCTGGACATAGCAGCAGAGAACATGGGCATGTGATGAATTGGGTTCGTGGACCAATATGACTGCAATTCATGCTTCATAGTTAGACCCATGTTGAGGAGAAGGCCCAGAAAAATTTTAATTTCGGAAACTTGGACTGGTTTCCACTGGAAAGGCTGGGCATAAAAGCTTCCCGGGTTGGCGGTCAGAAATTGTGTGGCATACCAATTTGTTTCTGCCACAACTAAGTCCAAGAGCTCCGCAGTCAAGAACAGCTCAAAAAATCCCAGGGCCGAACCTATCTGAGCTGTCTTAACCCGAACTCCAGACTGGGCAGTGAAAGGCGGCTGAAGTTGGGGACTGCCAATCAGGGTTTGCCAGCGCCTCAGGGACTCTAGGGGCTCTACGGGCTTGTCTGTGCAGTGGCTGCGACGGGGTAACTACTGCACGTGCCACCGTACCAGCTTCAACTGCCCTTCTGGTGCTCGCCACTTCACCATGTTGTACGGCAGTGCTGGTACTAGGTCCAGGATGGGCTGCACTGCTGGTGTATGCCTCACCACGTAATCCGACAGCGCCAGCCCCACTCTGCTGCCCTTGAAGCGGATCCAGCGCAACCTGCGGTCTAGCGACACGGGGCCGGGTACGCTTGGTGCTACCAGGGACCTCAACCTCCTCGTCCGAACTTTGAGTCAGACTGCCACTGCTTTCTACAGGTTCATATTCTGACCCGCTAGATTAATCAGATGAGGGTTCCCAATCCTCATCCGACTGGGTCAGAAGCCTGTAGGCCTCTTCAGAAGAATACCCCCTGTTTGACATTTGTGCAACTAAATTTAGGGGTATTCCCTGAGACTACCCAAGATAAAAAGCAAGCCTGTCTTACAAATGGGAGGCTAGCGAAGTACCGGAGGCCGCTGCGGTTGATAAAAAATATCAAAACAGATTTTTTTATCGCCGCAGCGCTTGTGCTGTGTGAATGTGCAGTGATCAAAAAATAATAATTTTTTGTCACTGCGGCGGGGCGGGCGTGGGTGAACGCACCTGTGGGCGACCGATTAGGCCTGATCGGGCAAACACTGCGTTTTGGGTGGAGGGCGAGCTAAGGTGACACTAGTACTATTATAGATCTGACCGTGATCAGTTTTGATCACTTACAGATACTATAAAAGTACAAATGCTCATTATCGATACGCTAATCAGCGAATAAGTGACTGCAGTGCGGTGGGCTGGGTGCCATCCGATCGCTAAACTACCTAACCAAGGGGCCTAAACTATCCTAAAACCTAACAGTCAATAACAGTGGGAAAAAAAAATTTGACAGTTTACTCTGATCACTTTTTTCCCTTCCACTATTGATTGACAGGGGCAAGAAGGGGTGATCAAGGGGTTAATTGGGGTGCAGGGGGTGATCTGGGGCTATGTGTGCTGTTTGGTGCTACTCACTGTGATGCCTGCTCCTCTGCTGGAACCAACCGTCCAAAAGGACCAGCAGAGGAGCAGGGAAGCCATTTAACACATCATATTTACTAATGGTGACGAAATTGTTCTCGTTCATTTGCCGGCCCGCGATGCGCATGCGCGGGCCGGCTCAGTCCGAAATCTCGCGTCTCGTTAGATGACGCACGGATGCGTCCAGGAGGAATGAATCGACCGCCTCCCGGACGCATCCGTGCGTTAAGCGGTCGGGAGGCGGTTAAAGGAGGCATCGGATCCATCATAGCTGTGAATGCACACTGGCAGCAGATTTTCACAGCAGGTGCAGGGTATGTTATCTTTTGATTGAACCTTTATGGGGGACAGTGGGCACACTGGCAGGGGGCATCGGACACACTTGCAGGAGGCATCTGATCCAGGGGGCATCGGACATAGTAGCAGGAGGCATCAGATCCATCATATGTTCACAGCGCTGGCTGTGAACACGCAGGGGCAGCATATTTTCACGGCAGGCGCAGGGTATGTTAACTGTGATATAACCTTTATGGGGGACACTGGGCAGACTTGCAGGGGGCATCGGACACACTTAAAGGAGGCATCTGATCCAGGTGTGCATCGGACACACTTAAAGGAGGCCTCGGATCCATCATAGCTGTGAACGCGCAGGGGCAGCAGATTTTCACGGCAGGCGCATGGTATGTTAACTGTGATATAACCTTTATGGGGGACAGTGGGCAGACTTGCAGGGGGCATCGGATCCATCATATGTTCACAGCGCTGGGGCAGCAGATTTTCACAGCAGGTGCAGGGTATGTTATCTTTTGATTGAACCTTTATGGGGGACATCGGGCACACAGTGGAAGGGGGCATCGGACACACTTCCAGGGGGCATCGGACATAGCAGCAGGAGGCATCGGATTCATCATATGTTCACAGCGCTGGCTGTGAACGCGTAGGGGCAGCAGATTTTCACAGCAGGCGCAGGGTATGTTAGCTGTGATATAACCTTTATGGGGGACAGTGGGCAGACTTGCAGGGGGCATTGGACACACTTATTGGATCCATCATATCTTCAAAGCGCTGTGCTGTGAACGCGCAGGGGCAGCATATTTTCACCGCAGGAGTTGTGACCAGCTTATATTCTCAGGGTCACTTCGCCCAGCATCACTCGATTGACACAATCGCTATTAATTTGGACATAGTGGGATCGCAAAGGGGGGGGGGGGGGTTCACATTCACAGGCTACTGCCTGTGCCTGCTTGGCTGACCGCAACCAGGAAGATTACTTAAATAAAAACAGGAGTCATCTTATTCAACAACTGTATTTTATTAATAGATATTGTAATGATTAATATTTAAATCATAAGTATAAATAACATTGTTTTCAACCGAACACGTAAATACATCACAATGTCATAAGTATAAGCTAAAAATACACCCTTTCACCATCTGTTGTGCTGGTGGGGGGGGGGGGGGGGGCCGGAGGGGGTGTAAAAAATTTCTGTTCCATTTATTATTTTGCCTTAAAATAGTGTTTGCAATCAGGTGATTTGTATAATGTTAATACGTCAAGATATTAACAGTTCTGTGGTATTCAGATGCCACCAAATAATGACAGCTTGGCTGGCACAATTTGATATGTCTATATTTGTGGAAGAATTAGATTAGTAGATTAGATTAAATTAGATTAAAAAAAAAAAAAAAAAAAAAAAGTTACTCGCCAACCATTCAACACACTGGAAGAGTCCTGTTTTCCAACTGTTCCAAAAAGCAGCTTCTCAAAGTCAATGGACTGTGTTCACAATTGTACAACAGGTGTCAAACACTTGCCGGTTTCATCCAACAACAGTCTGTGTGGCATCATCCTACAAGCGGATGTTTAAATTACGCTTCATTCACCCCGTTCACGGACCATGTTTGGACATCCAAGGATACTTTGTCCCCCAATGCAACGCACACTAACATGTGTGTCTTTTGGACTTACCTTGAAATCCTTTTTCTTAATGGGTCATTGACCACTTTCTGGACCCTGTTTTGACAGGTTTAGGATACTAGGTTCCCGAATGCATTGCGTGAGGTGTCCTTTGGCTGAGATCATATTTGAACAATACATCATAAACAAAAAGGATTTTAACTTAATAAAAAAACTAACACTCTTTATGTTACTTTACAGTCTGTTTGTTGGACTTACCTCTAAATTCTTTTTGTTTATCATGTATTGTGCGAATAAAATCTCAACAAAAGGATCTCTTGCGCTTCTGCTCGCGTCCTTATTGGGTTTGGACTTCATGGTTTCTCTTTTGTTGTCTGTGTTTCTACTTCTCCTGCTTCATTCATTTCCAGAGTTAATAAAAGGGCTGCAGCAGAGGTAATTTTCCAAATTGGAGGAGGTAATCAAATTTTTCATAGGTTCTCATATTTGTTAATATGCCCATCCACAAGTTGCTTTGTCTCTCAATGCATCCTATGGAAACATATATTTAGTTTACCGGTAAATGGCATTCCAGGAGTCCGGAATGACAGCACCCATGGAGGATGTCCTTATTGGCTTCTGCAGGGACAGGAAGAGAGACAGTTTAAAAGGCCCCTACACACCCCCTCTCTCCAGCGTTCTTTATAACTTACTACACCGGATAGGCTGCCACATCTTTATTTTGAGAACAATGTTAATTCACACTATACAGTAGCAGTATAAGTCATACAAACCAAATACCAAGTGTCCTCCAACAACTTAGAACGTAATATTAGGTGGGGGGGGACCACTACCTGTAGGACCTTACGGCCAAAAGCTAAGTCCTGATTGGCCATTGAATCCAGTCTGTAATGTCTGACAAAGGTAGTGGAGGAAGACCAGGTTGCTGCCTTGCAGATTTGATCAATGGAAGCTCCTGCTTTCTCTGCCCAGGTTGTAGCCATGGCTCTGGTAGAATGAGCCCTCAAAGCTATGGGGCAAGACAAATTCTGCAGTCTAACATTCCCTGATGGTCTCCTTGATCCAGCGGGCTAAAGAGGTCTTAGAGGCTTTGCATCCCTTGTTTCTACCACCGAATTGGATGAAGAGGTTTGGTGATTTTCTCCAAGGTTTCGTCCGCTTGATGTAGGCGAGGACTGCTCTTCTCACATCCAGACAGTGGAACAGTTTCTCCTGTATGTTTTTGGGAGCGGTACAAAATGAAGGGGAGTATGATCTCCTGTTCTCTGTGAAACACAGAGACAACCTTGGGAAAAAAGGAATGATCCAACTTAAGAACTATCCTATCGTCTAGGACCTTCAAAAAGGGTTCCCTAACTGACAGGGCCTGAATCTCGTCTATCCTACGGGCAGTAGTGATAGCTAATAGAAACACCGTCTTGAAGGATAGAAGTTTGTCGGATATATCCTCAATGGGTTCGAAGGGAGAATCACATAAGCTGTTCAGTACTACATTTAAGTCCCACGTGGGAACCGTTTGTCTTAAGGTGGGTCGCATTCTGGAAACTGCCCTGATAAACCTCTTAACCCACCTGTGTTCTGCTAATGGAAAGTCTAAGCAGCTACTCAAGGCCGAGATCTGCACCTTAAGAGTGCTAGGTTTTAAACCCATATCAAACCCTCTCTGTAGGAAATCTAGTATGTGGCCTATGGATGGATTTCTAGTCCATGGATGATTTTAGGCTAGGTAAGATGAGAATCTCTTCCATATTTTAAGATATATGGCCGAAGTTACTGGTTTACGGCCTTGTTGCAGAGTTGATATTACCTGATCGGAGAGACCTTTCTTCCTCAGGATTTGCCTCTCAGGATCCAGGCATTCAGTCTCAGCTTGTTGAGATTGGGATGTTCCAGAGGCCCTTGCGTTAACAGGTCTTTCCTGTATGGAAGGGGATACGGATCTCTGACTGACATTTCTTTCAGGATAGGGTACCAGGCTCTTTTGGGCCAGTCTGGCGCAATTAGGATCAGAGTGGTAGAGCTGGTCCTTTTTTAAGACTGCCGGGATTAGGAGCAAAGGAGGAAAGGCGTATGCCAGTTTCATGTTCCAACTCTGGGTTAGGGTGTCTACTGCCACTGGGCTTCCACTGGGGTTTAGAGAGTAGAAACAGTCCAGCTGTGAATTTTCCCTGGACGCGAAGAGATCTCTCTCTGGTTGGCCCCATACTTGGCAGATCTGTTTGAAAACCTGTTTGTTCAGACTCCATTCTCCCGCGTCGATCCTGTGACGGCTTAGGAAGTTGGCTCTCGAGTTCTGAGACCCTTTTAAATGGGTCTCTGAAATGGACAGAACTTCCCTCTCTAGATCCTGAAGGAGCGGGCATCTGGTTCCGCCCTCTCTCTTCAGATAACATACTGTCGTTATATTGTCCGATAATATCCTGACAGGTTGACCTTGGAGAAGATGCTTGGCTGCTCTCAGAGTCTAAAGCACTGCTTTAGTTCCCGGTAATTTGAGGACCTTATTCTGTCCTGAAGCACCAAGGAACCTTGGAAGAGATGTTGGTCGACATTCCCCCCCCCCCCAGCCATTCAGACTCGCGTCCGTGGTAACTGTTATGGCTTGAGTCATAGTCCACGGGACCCCCTCCTCCAAATTCTCTGGTTCTATCCACCAGGACAGGGATTTCAAAACTCTGTCAATTTTATCTTGGAGCTCAGAGAACGATGGTCTCTGTCCCAGGCTGTCAATACTGCCTCCTGGAGGGTCCTGGAGTGGAATTGGGCCCAAGGTATAATTGAAATACAGGAGGTCATCAGTCCCAGGATCTGCATGGCTTCTCCGATTGAATGGGTTCTCTTCCTTCTGAACGACTCCATCTTTCGTCTTATATTGATTTGTTTCATCTCCGGCAGAAAGGAGTGTTGTGTCCTCGTGTCCAGGAGAGTGCCCAGGAATTCTTTCCTCATGTCTGGTACCATGTCTGATTTTTGATAGTTTACAATCCACCCCAGATCTTTGAATAGGGCTAAAGTCTGATGGATGTCCCCCTCCAGCTTTTGTACTGAATCTGCTATCAGCAGAAAATCGTCCAAGTAGGGCACAATTGTAATCGAACTCTGGCGAAGGTAGGCCATCATTTCTGATACTATCTTTGTGAAGAGACGGGGCAGATGAAATCCCAAATGGCAGGCACTGAAATTTGTAGTGAAGAATCTCCTCCTTGTACTTGACCGCAAACCTTAGATACTGTTGATGTTGAAGATGTGGTAGTACCCATCCTTGAGGTCCAATGTGCAAAGGTGAGCACCTGGTGGGATCAGAGGAATAGTGGATCTTATTGATTCCATCTTGAACCTGTAGTAGGTCACCCACCTGTTTAGAAATTTTAAATTGATGATCATCCTTACCGACCCGTCTGGCTTCTTCACAAAGAATATTCTTGAATAGTGTCCTGTGAAATGCTGGGGCGGAGGGACCTGGGTGATGGCTCCCAGAACCAGAAGCTTTTGTATATCTGACAGCAGCTGTTGCCGAAGGAGAGGAGATTCGAAATAAGTCACCTGGAAGATTTGTCTCTCTTCCTGTCCCTGCAGAAGCCAATAAGGACATCCTCCATGGGTGCTGTCATGGAGGACGTCCTGGAAAAATTGGATATTTTGTACTCACCGTAAAATCCTTTTCTCGTAGTAGGCATTGGGGGACACAGCAGCATGGATATATGCCCAGCTGACACTAGAAACAAAAAAAAAGTGTTTGCTCCACCCAGGTGGGCTATACCCTTCTGCCAAAGCTGAGAGAGATCAGTCGGTACAAAAGCAGTAGGAACGTCACACCTGAACCAAAAAAGAAAAACTGAAAGGCAACAAGTCTTCAACTGGGGAAACCTGACAACCAACTTAGGCAAACGCTGGGTCCTCAAACAAGAAGAAACTGAAGGGTGGGATCTGTGTCCCCCAATGCCTACTACGAGAAAAAGGATTTTACTGTGAGTACAAAAAATCCAATTTTCTCGTGCATGGCATTGGGGGACACAGCACCATGGGACTTCCAAAAGCAGTCCTCGAGGGAGGGAACAAAAAGCGCCATTCCACCAATCTAAAGCATAGCTGCTTGCAGAACCTTGCGCCCCAGACTGACATCAGCAAAAGCCAAGGAATGAATATGGTAGAACTTAGAAAAAGTGTGAACCGACGCCCAGGTGGCAGCCCGGCAGACCTGGGAAGCTGATGCCTGATGACACCGCCCAGGAAGCCCCAACCGCCCTAGTCGAATGTGCGGTCAACCTGGAAGTCTGAACGACGGAAGGGTTCCGTGAGGCGAAGATACAGGCGAAGAGCCCGAACCACATCCAGGCAATAGAGGGATTTCTCCCTAGAGGATTAGGGCAGAAGGAAGGAAGGACAATTTCCTCTTTAATATGAAACAATGTCATGGAACCATGAACCAGACGTACAACAAGAGATAAGTGGAAATAAGAAGGCTTTATTGAAAATCAAGCTGTAAGGCAAAAGTCCAAACGGATGGCTAAACCGAAGCAGGGTCTTGCGAAGCCAGAGGTCAGGAACCAGAAGGGTAGTCAGACGAAGCCTGGATCAGGAACCAGCAGGGTAGTCAGACGAAGCCTGGATCAGGAACCAGCAGGGTAGTCAGACGAAGCCAGGATCAGGAACCAGAAGCAGCAGCAGTCTTAGAAGCATGTGAACACAGGAGGACCAAGCAAGGAACTGAAGCCACAGACCTCCTATATATATGAGCTAGGCATCCAGCTCCTCCCAGTGGGAAGGAGAAGCCGCAGGGTGGGAGGCTACAAGAAACCCAGAAACCAAGATGGCCGCCAGCACATGTCAAACGAAGGAGAACAGCAAGAAGGTAAGACCATGACAAACAAGGAGACCACCTTCGGGAGAAAGGAGGGAACAGGGCACAAAACCACCTTGTCCTGATGGAACACCAGGAAAGGCGAACGGCAAGAAAGCGTCGCAAGTTCGGAAACCCGGCGGATGGAGGTGACGGCCACGAGGAAAGCCACGTTAAATGAGACAACGACAGAGGGATCTCTGCCAAGGGCGATGACTGAAGGGCGTCGAGGACGAGATTCAGGTCCCATGGCTCCACCAGAAAGAAAGGGAGGGGCTCGGCAAGCAACAACCTGGAGAAAAGTCCTAACCTGGGCCCGCAAGGCCACAGGACGCTGGAAGAGGACCTAGAGGGCCAAAATCTGCCCCCCTGAGAGAAGCCAGGCGAAGACCCTTCTCAAAACCGGCCTGAAGGAAGGCCAGAATGTTAGGGACGGAGAGAGTGAAAAACGCCCGGATTAGCACCAGGCAAAATACGCTCTCCAGGTCCGATAGTAAATGCCGGCAGACTGGGGCTTTCGAGCGTGAAGCATCGTCTGGATGACAGAGTCCGAGAGACCAAGGGACTTCAGGACCACAGTCACAGCCACGCCGTCAAATGAAGCTGAGGTAAATTCGGGTGGAACAGAGAGCCCTGGGAAAGGAGATCGTGACGCAGAGGAAGTCGCCACGGAACGTCGGCGAGCAGGAACACCTGATCTGCGTACCACGCCCTGCGGGGCCAATCCGGAGCCACCAGAATCGCCGGAACACGGGCTCCCTTGAGCTCTCGGGGAAGGAGAGGAATACAGGAAAGATACAGAAGGTCTAACTGAGACCAAGGAAAAACTAGGGTGTCGACCGCGAGAGCCTGAGGGTCCCTGGACCGCCAACATAGCGCGGGAGCATGCGGTTAAGGCGCGACGCGAAGAGATCCACGTCAGGAGTTCCTCAACGGTGACAACGTTTTAGGAACACTTCTGGGTGTAGAGACCATTTGCCCGGGTTGACGAGCTGACAACTGAGGAAGTCTGCCGCCCAGGGACACCGTCCGATAATTCAGCCATCAGGAGAGATCCTGGGAAAGCTCGGGAGGGAGACGGGTCTGGCGATCAAAGCCTGCCGGGGACTTGACCCACCTGGATAGGATGAACAACTGAAGGTCCCGGGAGTGGAATTAGGAATAGGGAATGGCCTCGTGGTAGGCCACCATCCTGCCCAGGACGCGTATACACATCCTGAGGGTCGCGGAGACGAGTCACCCCCGCTTGAAGAGAGGCAATCTTCTCTGGGGGAAGGAACACCCACCCAAGACGAGTGTCGAAGATCATGCCCAGAAAAGGCATCCTCCGGCATAGGACGAGAGAGGACTTGGAGTGGTTGATGAGCCACCCGAATTGGGCAAGAGCCTAGAGGGTGATGCGTAGGCTGGACAGGTTGTCCTCCAATGACTAAGCCTGGATCAGAAGGTAGTCCAGGTAAGGCACCAATGCAACCCCCCCCGGCACGGAGAAGGGCCACGAGAGGCGCTAGCACCTTTATGAAAACCCTCGGGCGGAGGCCAGGCCGAAGGGCAGGGCGACGAACTGAAAATGAAGAGAACCTACCGCGAAGGAACTTTTGATGGGAGAGGGCAATGGGGACGTGTAGATAAGCGTCCTGAAAGTCTATGGACGACAGGAACTTGTCCGCCTACAAGGAGGCGATCACCGACCGGAGGGATTCCATGCGGAAATGACGGACACGGACGAAGTGATTGAGCGCCTTCAGGTCCAGGATTGGGCGGAGCCAACCGTCCTTTTTGGGAACCGTAAACCGGTTAGAGTATAAACCCTGAAAGCATTCTGATTCCGGAATGATGACCCCTAGAGAGCGAAGTGAATTAATGGCCTATAAAAACTAGCCTGCCCTGGCGGGGGAGCGACGTCAGGAAGAACAGTCCCGACGGAAGACCAGAAAATGAAGTCCTGTATCCGGAGGAAACCACCTCCGGAACCCAAGCGTCTCCTACACTTGCTTGCCAGATATCCCTTCTTCAAAGTAGTCACCCGGAGGACACACTGGTTGTCTCTGTTGAGCTAAAATGTAAAAAATTTAGGAGGTTAGTTTACAAACCTACAGCCATAGGAGGGAGACATTGACAATTACTATAGTATCACAACATTACAAAAAACTATTTAACATTTTGTTTTCTAAATGGGAATCCAAGTGAAAGTATCTTACATGGAGCTCTTCCTTAGTCTTCCTCCTCCGTCGCAGGACACAGCGGTAGCCTCAGTCGATCCAACAAAGAAAAAGGTTGTTAGTCTGAATACATACAATTTACGTTGCTTCACCAATCCCACAAAGTTCCCACTTGAAAAGTTACCTGTTGAAGACTGCAAGTGCACGTAAGGTCGTCTAAACTCTACCAATATGTTCTTAGACAAGTATCTTACATGGAGCTTATCATTAGTCTTCCTCCTTCGTCACAGGACACAGCAGTTGTGCAATTAGCATGCTAAAAGATAATGTTAGAGAGAAAATTTAGCCAAATGAGAAAATGACAAACCTCAATTAACTGTAATTCTTAAATTGATCAGATATTTCAAGGGAAGGAGTTTATTGCTATATAATTATTTATGAGAACAAGAAAAGGGTCATACCTAGATGTTATTATGTCTGTATTTCTTGTGGATTATTTTAATAAATTTTGATCAAAGTATCAATGGAGTGAATACAACTAACTAGCAGTAAGATATACAATCTTGGTGCATTTCTACTCTTGATAGTGTGCGGCAATTAAATGAACATACAGATGACACTTAAACAGCACCTACAAAATTGCCAAAACACAATTAAGGTTATGTTGAATTATTAAACATAGTTATGAAGTGTTTTAGCACATTTCCTTTTATTCCCAACCGCAATTTAATAAGAAAAAAATTATAGTTGGATAATATTATATGTGCACATTTGGTATGAATGTAATTATCTAGATAAACCATTTGGAGATAGTTAGATATAACGGACCTTTGTACTGTAGTAGGGCACAAGCTATTTCCATTCTTGCATCCCTTATATGTTCCTCCGTGGTCTTGACTTCCGAGATGGTCCTTGTACGTAGGAATTCCTTGGCGAACTGCAAAAAAATAAATTAAAAACAAAAAACATTATTTCTAATCTTGAATGACAGTGACATGATTGTTTGCATTGAATTTCAGTCAGTTATAAATAAATTTACCAGCAGAACTAAAACGCCACAGCTACTCGAATCTTGCTGGTTGGTGTGAAACAAGATCCAGGTATTCCACTCTGCAGCTTGTTCTTCTGGCTTGTACTTGCTCAAGAATAGACTGTCAATCAAGCATAAAAAAAAATAAAAAATTAGATAATTTCTTTAAATGTATACTACAACATAAATGTTTTGCCTAGTCTCTTGGACAGCGTTATAAGTCTTAATGGAAACAACCGTACTTCCAGTTCTTCTGAAGTTTGTCAAGATAGCTGGTTTCGTTACCCTGGGGATCCATTAACACAAGAACTTTCTTGGACATGATCACCACCTAATAAAAAAATAATAACAGCTAAGTAGAGTGAAGATAATACAAACATATTGATAAAAAAAATAACACAATTTAGAATCACTGAATTCCATAACAACCCAAATACACATTAATAGGGCATGCATGGAAAACATTTAAGGAACTTCGTTCAATAAAATTGTATAGACTAAGAACAATGTGGATAATGGCTTTCTTTAAGACAATGAAAGTTATACCTACTTGTAGTTGTAGTAGTAGTGTATACATCAAATTTATACATGGTAGCATTGAGATTGTACTTCTACATATTGAAATATACACCGTAATTACATTAAACTTTAATACATGATTTAATAAGGAGAACATGAACAATGATTTGAACAATATATACCATCAAAATCCAGTGGGCTCCAACATTAATAGGGCATAACCATAGATCTTCATCTGGAAACTTGACCTGAAAGAAAGTTAGGAAACATTGCCTTATCAAATGTATGTATAAATCATAAACTTAATAAAAATTAAAAAAATGACTTTTATTATAGAATTATATATTATAAATACAAATTTCAACAGTCACAAACCTTTCCAAGTCTTTCTATTTTTCCGTAAAACAACACAGAAGACAGGACAGCATCAAACTGGCGCACAGGTTCCAATTGCAATGTAATAAAAGTTAGCAAGTAATATAACTAAGCAAAGGACATAAAAAAAAATTAAGTAATGTACGTAACACTCGCCTCATGCTTCGCTATCAGATGATAGATATAGGCGTCAATAACCTGCATCATACAATATAAAATTGATTATACATATACACATCAGGTAATCACACTTGTCAATATTAAGTAGTTTTTTTTACCTCGTCCACCAGCCAGTTATTTCCATGCAGTGTACAAAAGGATGAGCTATTCAGCTTGTATGGTCCAACAACTGCTTGCACAGAGCCGTCATCCTCAGCTTTCCACAGCATATGAACTAAAATAGAAAAAAATAAAAATAAATTGAAACTCCAGGTCGGTAATAGCAATCTGGGACCAATACCTAATACTAGTTGAGTATGCCCAATCCTAAAATTTGCTTAAGGTAAGAAATATAAAATTTTGACTTCAATCCTGCAAATATTAACCACCTACCATGAATTTTTGTTAATCACCGTAAATAAAAATGTTTGTAGTGCTGCTGTTATGCAAAGGGTGAAAAACTCACCCAGTATTGGGTCAAATCAAAAAACCGGACCATGTATTCTTAAAGTTTATTTAACGGAATGCCAAACGGTGGCAAATACTGAAACCCTAAATATTAAGGGCAGAAATAGCTACAGAGTTAAAGGCCACACCAACAGGGCATGGCCAAACATGAGACCAACGTGGTCAAACAAACTTTTTTTTTTTTTTTTTACAACCAGTATGTGCTACCTCGTTCTTCTATGTTGGGTTCCACATTCATTGATACTGAGGGCTTTAAAATAAATGTCAAAATCAATATTCATTGCTTACTGTTAACATATTAGAATGTCAATTGTACATAGAAGAATATTACAATTGCCACGTAATTTACTGTGGATGGTACCAGTACATGTCAGACACTCCCAACTCGTTACTTTAAATGACATGTTTGGCCGATTATTATTATGTCTCTGATCTCGTGAATACATGACCTGTTGTATCCCTTGTTCCCTGTTCCACTCACTGGTTACCTTCCCTCCTGTATTGGTTAAGTAAGATTTCGCCAACACTTATCAGGACATTAAGACATAGAATGTGTAAAGCACCTTTATTCCTAATCCCCTTTTCAATTGTACACATAAAATATCTATGTAAATCAGATGTATTATAGATACATATGTAACTATCTACTTATTTGTCAGTACCAATTTCAACTCAATGTTGTCATACCTGTAAAGTGCTTTCCTTGTTCGTTCCTATCCAGCTGATGACAGAGGTCCGTTGTGGTCCTTGGGACAGGCGGGTGCTGTCTTCCTGAGCCATGTTCACATCTTTTTCCGACTTGACTGTGATCCTCTCACTTCTTCTGAATGGCTTTATGTGGTCAACGTTGATCTTCTTTAACGTAACGCCATTGGAATTTGCAAGTTTAACCACCTTGCCGCACAGCTCCTTGATAACATAAGGACCAGAGAAATCAGGCTCCATCTGTCCACCTTTCCTACCACTCTTTCTCATATTATATAGAAGGACCTCATTGCCGATACTATACACCATATCTTTGTTTTTCTTCAGCACTTTCTTGGCATGCTTCGTCTTCTGTATTTCCTGGGCTTTCTCAAGGTGTTCCTTGGTGCTTTCCTTGATCTTCTCTATCGATGATGTATTTTCCTCAACGAAGGCAGTGTACGTTTTCTCATCCGGAAGAATGATGCTCAAAAGCTATGTAGAAAATACCAAATAAAAGGCCAAAAATTATTTTAAATTACATTGTATATATAAAACTTTGTCCATATGTATATAATATTGAAGATACTTTACAAATTGACCAAAATAAAAATAAAAAAATCACCGGAAGTTCAACAGGAACCTCGGAGGGGAATACAGCCTCTCTCCTGTACATCAACTGAACTGGCGAGTATTTGGTGGTGGTTTGGACCTTCGAAGGTCCAAACCACCACCAGGTGGTTTGGACCTTCGATCTGATGGAGAATAACGTAGTGTCCAAAAACACGTCCCAGTTGTTCTGCTTCTCATTTACCAGCTTGGTCAGGGCTCTAAAAAGAATGGCATAACAAAAAACATTAATACCATTGATATTGTAATTAACAAACGATTGGCAGATAATATCAGATTACTGTACAATAGGATATATGAAATTGTGTTGGACGGCGATTAAAAAAAAAAATTCTTATAGGGAAAACACAATGCTTCTTTAAAATAAATAAGTGATTCTTTTTAACTTTTAAATAGTTCAAGATTCATTTTGAAGGAGATGGGGCATTAAAACGGTAAGAGGAGAAGGAGATGGCCTAGGTTTAGGAAAAGGAAATAATAAAATGAACTATTTCAACTGTGCCAGAATGGATCTATTAAAAAATTTGTTTTAAAATAAAGTATATTTTAAGAGCAATTATGTACTTAATATGTGATTGACCAAGAGCATCCTACTTTTTTTGAAGACTTGCCTTTTGATATTATGATTGGTCTTTTCATCCAGTCCGTTGGTCTGTGGGTGATACACCGCTGTAACACTTCTTTCGTTACCCAAAATGGAACACAGTTGGCTGTTCAGCTTTAACAAAAAAGAAAATTTTACAGTGCCATTATCATAGCAAAACAGCTTACATGTTAACTAACCGATTTAACATACAAGAGCACAGGGAAAATACACATACTTGGTTCACAAACTCTCTACCCTGGTCCGAAAGGATTCTCTTGGGACACCCGTGGCGATATACCATGGAGCAGATATGGCGTCCGACCTCCGCAGCAGATTTTGTTCTCAATGGGAATGCCTCCACCTACTTGGAGAAATAATCCGTAGCCGTCAAGATGTATTGGAAGCCATCAACTGTCTTAGGTAGAGGAGCAGTTAGGTCGATCCCGACAAGCTCCCAGACAGCGGGATACCTATTGGGAATAGAATATGATATTTATAATTTTTGGGCTTACATTTTGTAACACCAAGGGTATATTTAATTTTAGACAATATATTTACCTTTATACACTGTAACGGCTGTGGAGCAGCGATTGGTTTTCCAGACTTCTGGCATTGAGGGTATTCCTGGATCTAATGAACATGGCATGTTATTGGTGTACACCTTTCCTCCTAATACCAAATACGGATTAGAATGGTTTCTTACCCATTTAAGCAATATCAACATGCATTCCATGCCAGAAGAATCGTGATCCGATGGCTGATCGTGTTCGGTTGATCCCGGAATGTCCTCCAATGGGCGATGCATGAAATTCCACGAAGATTCTAAAGGGCTCTTCCTCGTTTTTCACAAATCTTCGGTTTCCAAAGAACAACTCTCCATCTGAAAGTATAGGGTAAGTGATCAATTTAAAACTTAACGTTTAATACACAAAATATAGAAAATTTGGTTCCATGATAGTTGGATACAATTATAGAAACTTAAAGGAGCGACGCGGTGGTACACCCACGGAGAACAGGTGCAAACAACCAGAACCCAAAAGCAAAAAAACGGTGCTCGGCGGCACTCAAATTAAACCCGGTGGTCCTACCGCTTAGATGAGGAGCTCCTTGGAATCACGACTGCCCGTCCAGTGCTGATAGATATGCACACCGTTTGGTGACAGCAGACGTGTGCATCAGGGTGTAGGGATGCTAGGATTGCTGACCCTAATGATACCCTAGGGCCCTACAATGACCTAAATGGCGTGACCACGGAACCCCGCGATCAGCCAATGCAGGAACCTACCCCTGGAATTGGTGCGCCCTAATAAGCCCTCAGCTGCCTAGTCCCTACACGCATGTTTCGCAAACATAGATGAGTGAATAGCTCATCAGGGGAAACACGGAGCCTGGGCTGAGACTGTGCAGGGAACGCTGACATATGTCAAAAGCGGACACTGCACAGAGGCAAAGTTTTGACCACAGTCCAGATATAGAGAGAATGTGGCCAAACCGAATAAAGAGTGAGGAGGGCAAACTGATACTTGTCCTAACCACTGCTATACACTTCTGGCGCATGGGCTGATGTAGCCTCGAATCCGCCACCTTTTAAACCAAGACCGAGCCTCAGAAAGAGGCTTGGTCAGGACACTCCCACCCGTGATGGACAGTGCGATGCGCACGCGCATGTGCGAATGGACGGATCGCACAGAGGAGGGAGGTCACTCAGCAGACTCCTGTGAGCGTGATTACGTCACCGCGCCCGATCCCGTTTGTTCACACGAGACCAAACGGCAGTTGCCAGGCGACCGGGACGCTACTCCCTGACACCGCCGGATAGCGCAGCTTCAAGTTGAGAAGCTGCGCAGACATGAATGAGGCATTCAGGCAAACGTATTAATCAAGGGAATTCTGGCTAGGATGACAATCCACGGACACATATAGATAGAGGGAGGGGTAATGAGGAGAAAACTGTACAAATAAAACAGTACAAATAAAACAGGAGGGCAGAAAGAGGGGGAGAGGGGGCAAATGGCATAACAATAAGTTAAGTGAGGAATAATTAGAAGCCATATGAATCAGTAAGTACAAAAATAGGGGACAAGTATAGGTTGCCTAAATAAAGCAGCTATAGTTAAGCTGTTCATTCAGGCCGGTGGGTGAGACCGTGCCTAAAATATAGATCCAGCGGGATTCTCTCTGGAGTAAAGTACGGTCCCAATCACCCCCACGAATTGGATGCGCCACCTTCTCGATTCCCATTGCTCTCAGACAGCCGGGGTTGCCCTGGTGGCAATCATGGACATGTCTGGAGATAACGGTGTCCCTCTGATTGGCAATGTCGCCAAGGTGCTCGCCCAGGCGTCTGCGTAGTTCACGCCTCGTTTTGCCCACGTACTCCAAATTGCACTCGCAGGTAATCTTATAAATCACACCTTGCGTTTTGCAATTAATGAAGTCTTTGACCGGAAAGGACTTATTGAGGTTAGAACTAAAGAAAGATTTCCCTGTCTGGATAATTTTACACGCTACGCAGCCGCTGCACCTGAAGCAGCCCACAGGCATGCGGTCGAGCCAAGTCCCCTGCCTGGATGGCGGAGTAAAATGGCTGTGTACCAGGAGATCCTTTAAATTGCTACCCCTTCGAAATGTTATTTGGGGGTAGTCGTGAATGATGTCCCTGATGTCCGGGTCCATCATTAAAATTGGCCAATGTTTGCCCAGGATCCCACGCATTCTGTCGGCACAGCCATCAAAAGTGGCTAACAGTCGGATCTTCTGGTCACCGGCTGATTTAGCCTTAGGCACCAGGAGGTCCGACCTAGCCGTGTCGACCGCTCTATGATAAGCCTGCTGAAGCACATTGTCCGGGTAACCCCTATTCAGAAAGGGGTCGTTCGCCTTCTTTCTAAAATCTGGTCCCTCGGAGCAGTTCCGCCTAAGGCGCAGATATTGGCCACATGGAATACCCCTTTTAAGGGGGGTGGGGTGGCTACTGCTCCAGTGTAGGACTGAGTTGGTAGAAGTAGGCTTTCTGAAAATGGTTGTTGAAAGTTCATCGGACCCCTTTCTAAAGATGGAAATATCAAGAAAGGACAGACTATTAGGGTCAGATTCAAATGTGAATCTAAGGCCTATACTGTTATGGTTCAGCTTGGATACCAAACCAGAGAATGATGACTGAGAATCGTTCCAGATGATAAAGACGTCGTCGATGTAACGTGCCCACAGAGCTATGGGCACGGTACTCGACGACATCTCCTCAGAGAAAACACAGGTTGCCTCCCACCAGCCCAGGAGCAGATTGGCGTAGGCCGGTGCACAGGAACAGCCCATCGCCGTGCCCCTGAGCTGGTGGTAAAGCTTGGTACCAAAATGAAAAAAATTATGTGTCAAAAGATACTCAAGAAGTCTCAGCACAAAATCATTGTGCTGAGAAAACTGACAGCCCCTCATACTGAGAAAGTAACCTACTGCTTTGAGACCCGCTGCATGGGGAATAGAGGAATATAGTGCCTCGACATCAATACTCCCCAGGATCGCCTGGGGTTCGATGTTTACGCCGTCAAGTCTTTTAAGTAGGTCCATGGTGTCCCTGACATAGGATGGCAGGGACACCACAAAGGGCATGAGGACTTTATCGATGTAAATACCTAGGTTTTGGCTGATACAGCCAACCCCCGAGATGATAGGTCTCCCTTTAAGGGGAGTTGTCCCCTTATGGACCTTTGGTAGGCTGTAAAATGTGGCATTCACTGGATATTTAGGGTATAAGAAGTCCAATTCCTCTGCAGAGATCAATTTTTTGGTTTTTGCATCCTGCAGGATGTCCCTTAGTTCTACTAGATAAGAGTCTGTCGGGTTAGATGGCAAAACCTCATAGGTGTTTCTGTCCCGAAGAATATGCTCACACATATTCCGATAGTCAGTAGTGTCCATAATCACTGTGTTGCCTCCTTTGTCCGAAGGCTTCACAGTGATTGTGGTATCATTCTTGAGGGCCGTGATGGCCTCCCATTCCTCCCTAGTACAGTTGTTATTCAGTGGGGTGGATGCCACTTTTTTGAGGTCTGCTGATACAAGCTGGAGGAACACATCCAAGCATGAAATGTCGCTGGTCGGAGGCATCTTGGTGCTCTTGTTCCTGAGGGTCGTGAAAGGACCCACACCAGTAATGCCACCGTCCAGTTCCTCCAGACTGTGTAGCAACCTAACATCCGGTAAAAGGCTTAAGGGAATCCCTAATTCCTGACACTGCCGCTCGTCCATGTGTTTAAAAAACTTCCGCCATCTAAGTTTCCTAATGAAAAGGTGTAAATCTTTAGTCCACGTAAAGGCGTCAAAGCGGCGTGTGGGGACAAAGGATAAAACCTTACTAAGCACGGCCATCTCTATGGTACTCAGTGTTCTCTGAGACAGGTTAATTACTTCGGGCCCTGTTGGTCCCGAGTCCTTGACCTGGTTCTCAACGGATAAGGAATGGCTTGATCTAAAAAACCTTGGGGTTGTCCTCTACCTCTACCTCCTCTACCCTTCCCCCCCCTGTATGTGTTTTTCCGTCTGGTTGATGTGCCCGGTTGTTCTCGTTCACTGTCAGAGTAATCAGTCTCCGTAGTGGACAAATCGGAGACCACCTCCCTGACAGTGACTTTGTCTCTGAGAACAGAGTAGGCCTTATTCTCCTTGAACTCGGCGAGATCTTTAGCGAACTGCCGTTGCCTTCTCTCCCGGAGATAAAATTGATATTTTTCTATAGAGGCCTGCAACTGTTTCTCTTTATTACAAAAATCAGGGTCCTGGGTAAAGGTTTTTGTGATGTCAATTTGGCCATCCTATGTCAGGGACACCATGGACCTACTTAAAAGACTTGACGGCGTAAACATCGAACCCCAGGCGATCCTGGGGAGTATTGATGTCGAGGCACTATATTCCTCTATTCCCCATGCAGCGGGTCTCAAAGCAGTAGGTTACTTTCTCAGTATGAGGGGCTGTCAGTTTTCTCAGCACAATGATTTTGTGCTGAGACTTCTTGAGTATCTTTTGACACATAATTTTTTTCATTTTGGTACCGAGCTTTACCACCAGCTCAGGGGCACGGCGATGGGCTGTTCCTGTGCACCGGCCTACGCCAATCTGCTCCTGGGCTGGTGGGAGGCAACCTGTGTTTTCTCTGAGGAGATGTCGTCGAGTACCGTGCCCATAGCTCTGTGGGCACGTTACATCGACGACGTCTTTATCATCTGGAACGATTCTCAGTCATCATTCTCTGGTTTGGTATCCAAGCTGAACCATAACAGTATAGGCCTTAGATTCACATTTGAATCTGACCCTAATAGTCTGTCCTTTCTTGATATTTCCATCTTTAGAAAGGGGTCCGATGAACTTTCAACAACCATTTTCAGAAATCCTACTTCTACCAACTCAGTCCTACACTGGAGCAGTAGCCACCCCACCCCCCTTAAAAGGGGTATTCCATGTGGCCAATATCTGCGCCTTAGGCGGAACTGCTCCGAGGGACCAGATTTTAGAAAGAAGGCGAACGACCCCTTTCTGAATAGGGGTTACCCGGACAATGTGCTTCAGCAGGCTTATCATAGAGCGGTCGATACGGCTAGGTCGGACCTCCTGGTGCCTAAGGCTAAATCAGCCGGTGACCAGAAGATCCGACTGTTAGCCACTTTTGATGGCTGTGCCGACAGAATGCGTGGGATCCTGGGCAAACATTGGCCAATTTTAATGATGGACCCGGACATCAGGGACATCATTCACGACTACCCCCAAATAACATTTCGAAGGGGTAGCAATTTAAAGAATCTCCTGGTACACAGCCATTTTACTCCGCCATCCAGGCAGGGGACTTGGCTCGACCGCATGCCTGTGGGCTGCTTCAGGTGCAGCGGCTGCGTAGCGTGTAAAATTATCCAGACAGGGAAATCTTTCTTTAGTTCTAACCTCAATAAGTCCTTTCCGGTCAAAGACTTCATTAATTGCAAAACGCAAGGTGTGATTTATAAGATTACCTGCGAGTGCAATTTGGAGTACGTGGGCAAAACGAGGCGTGAACTACGCAGACGCCTGGGCGAGCACCTTGGCGACATTGCCAATCAGAGGGACACCGTTATCTCCAGACATGTCCATGATTGCCACCAGGGCAACCCCGGCTGTCTGAGAGCAATGGGAATCGAGAAGGTGGCGCATCCAATTCGTGGGGGTGATTGGGACCGTACTTTACTCCAGAGAGAATCCCGCTGGATCTATATTTTAGGCACGGTCTCACCCACTGGCCTGAATGAACAGCTTAACTATAGCTGCTTTATTTAGGCAACCTATACTTGTCCCCTATTTTTGTACTTACTGATTCATATGGCTTCTAATTATTCCTCACTTAACTTATTGTTATGCCATTTGCCCCCTCTCCCCCTCTTTCTGCCCTCCTGTTTTATTTGTACTGTTTTATTTGTACAGTTTTCTCCTCATTACCCCTCCCTCTATCTATATGTGTCCGTGGATTGTCATCCTAGCCAGAATTCCCTTGATTAATACGTTTGCCTGAATGCCTCATTCATGTCTGCGCAGCTTCTCAACTTGAAGCTGCGCTATCCGGCGGTGTCAGGGAGTAGCGTCCCGGTCGCCTGGCAACTGCCGTTTGGTTTCGTGTGAACAAACGGGATCGGGCGCGGTGACATAATCACGCTCACAGGCGTCTGCTGAGTGACCTCCCTCCTCTGTGCGATCCGTCCGTTCGCACATGCGCGTGCGCATCGCACTGTCCATCACGGGTGGGAGTGTCCTGACCAAGCCTCTTTCTGAGGCTCGGTCTTGGTTTAAAAGGTGTCGGATTCGAGGCTACATCAGCCCATGCGCCAGAAGTGTATAGCAGTGGTTAGGACAAGTATCAGTTTGCCCTCCTCACTCTTTATTCGGTTTGGCCACATTCTCTCTATATCTGGACTGTGGTCAAAACTTTGCCTCTGTGCAGTGTCCGCTTTTGACATATGTCAGCGTTCCCTGCACAGTCTCAGCCCAGGCTCCGTGTTTCCCCTGATGAGCTATTCACTCATCTATGTTTGCGAAACATGCGTGTAGGGACTAGGCAGCTGAGGGCTTATTAGGGCGCACCAATTCCAGGGGTAGGTTCCTGCATTGGCTGATCGCGGGGTTCCGTGGTCACGCCATTTAGGTCATTGTAGGGCCCTAGGGTATCATTAGGGTCAGCAATCCTAGCATCCCTACACCCTAATGCACACGTCTGCCGTCACCAAACGGTGTGCATATCTATCAGCACTGGACGGGCAGTCGTGATTCCAAGGAGCTCCTCATCTAAGCGGTAGGACCACCGGGTTTAATTTGAGTGCCGCCGAGCACCGTTTTTTTGCTTTTGGGTTCTGGTTGTTTGCACCTGTTCTCCGTGGGTGTACCACCGCGTCGCTCCTTTAAGTTTCTATAATTGTATCCAACTATCATGGAACCAAATTTTCTATATTTTGTGTATTAAACGTTAAGTTTTAAATTGATCACTTACCCTATACTTTCAATTGATTCAGGTGGTCTCTAATAAATTATCAATATTGTTGTAATATTTGTTGTTATAACTCTCCATCTGACAAGAAAAATTTAAATATTAGAGCTTTATTTAGTGAAAAATTGTATGTGCACAGATAATCAGGAGTGTCTTTGTAATACTAACCCTTAAAGTTGATGTGAATGTTGATGCGGTACGACGTAGTGCCTGCCTCTGTATCTTCTTAGACTCAGACGGGTACTCTCCAAAGCTTATGAAATTGAAGACTTCCTTGTAGATTTTCTCCATATCTTTAAAAAGAAAACACAATGCTCATTAGTGTTGAGCGCGAATATTCGAATTACGAATTTTTTTCTCGAATATCGCAATTTCGAGATTTCGCGAATATTTAGAATATCGTTCTATATATTCGCGAATTCGAATATTCGTATTTTTTTTTTTATTATAATATTTTTTTTCTTTCCCACTTCTCTAAAGTTGTTCTTACCTGTCCTTTGGATTCCTGGCTTCCTGGCTGCTCCAGTCAGTGGCGTTTTCAACTTACTGCTATATTCCATATTAGCTAAATTACAATCTAATCTATATATGTATTTTACGAAATTTCGCAAGTTGCGATGCGAGTAATATAATACGAAATAATCGCATGAAGATTTCAACTTAGCACTGCTATATTCCATATTCTAGCCTAATATGGAATATAGCTGTGCTAAGTTAGCACTGCTCTATTCCACACTAGGCTAGAATATGGAATATAGCAGTGCTAAGTTGAAATCTTCATGCGATTATTTCGTGTTATATTACTCGCATCGCAACTTGCGAAATTTGCAAATGTTCTTAATATTGCTCTAACTTCGTCTTTTAGAATATTACGAATATTCTAAAAGACGAAGTTAGAGCAATATTACGAAATTTCGTGAAATACACATATAGATTGTAATTTAGCTTATATAGTGCTATAATCCCTTTTTTTTTCCTCTAATTTTTTTTGCCTCTTCTGAACTTAAGTTTTGTAAAATATGTACACTGTTAAAAAATATTACTATAGCAGTATATTAGCTTAAATACAATCTATGTGTATTTTACGAAATTTCGTAATATTGCTCTAACTTCGTCTTTTAGAATATTCGTAATATTCTAAGAGACGAAGTTAGAGCAAATCACGAAATTTCGTAAAATACACATATTAGCCTAGCCATAGTCAATTAGCATAGGAACGTTGCCTTATACTATCAAGATAAATAATCGCAATACGCGAAAAAAAAAATCGTATATTATTCGCGATAATTGGAATAATTACGAATATTCGATTTCGACGAATATAACACGAATATTCATTCGAATATTCGCGAAATATCGCGAAATCGAATATGGCACCTCCCGCTCATCACTAATGCTCATTGTCCTTTGGTCAGAAGACCAAAAAAACATAATAACTGCCTGCAATCCATCACCTTTTTACATCTGTAACTACTAAGTAACTATCCTTTTCATTATACTAAAATTGTCTTATAACAAGGAAATTGACAAAACTATGGTTTAACCTGGAGTGAATGTTGTAAGATAGGTTTATACTCACTGCTCGGTAGTGTGATGAAATAAAAAACTTTTAGACAGATGAATCAACGACAAATCCTGTATTAGAAAAAAAAGGAAAATATTTTAAAATCTAACATTGTGAAAAATAATGTAATGTATTGTAATAACTCACGGTTTAGACGTATGAAATGCCCAGACAAGGATCAAGGAATTCTGAGCAAATTACATTTGGAGCCTATAACGATTCTATATTATTAGTTGATTAAAAAATGTACTTAACTATATTGGGAATACTCACCAACAGAGAATCTAAACAAACAGGACACTGCTATGGCAAATTACTGAATAAGATACCAAGCCTGTGAATGAAGAATAAAGAGACAAGGCACATGTAACATAGATGTTTTTCTGTACTACATAATATTATTTGGCAGTGAAGGAGTCTATATATACACACACCACACCGGTACGCAAACAAGAACCCTTTAACACTCTGTACAATACAATCCTTTGTTTAGGAGGATAAACAAACTTTAGCGCTAAAGGGCAAGCGTTATCGTCCCTTAGTCGTTCCTCCCCCCGCGTGTGAGGTCCCCCAATCTGCGGCAGAGATCCGGCTGTTACTGACAGCCTACTGCATCATTATGCCGGTGTATTAACCCCTCATATGCCGTGGTCAGCGCTAACCACAGCATATGGGATATTTGCGCTCACTCACCTCATACATAAGGTCCCCACGCTGCTGTGGCGGGGACTCGTGGTTGCCATGGCAGCACCAAGCCATTCCAAGGCTTTGTGTCTGGCATGTACGGAGCCCTAGGAGGCCCATCCCAACCTGGGTCTCCTAGGCAACTGTTAGGGTCTTACAGTGTAATACACTAACAGTTCAATACAGATATTTTGTGCTGCATTGAAACAGGTATCAGAACCAGTAATGATGAATTCCCAGAGTGGGACAAATAATAAAGTGAAAAAAATAATAAAATCTATATAAAATTAAAGTTTAAACTAAAAGAAAAAAATATATAAAAAACAAAAACTGATATTTTAACCTTGCCTCACAAAAAGTGCAATATAGAGCAACCAAAAATCAGATTTACTGTAAACTAGTACCAAGAAAAATGCCACCCTATCCCATAGTTTCTAAAATAGGATCAGTTTTTTTGGAGTTTCAACTCTAGGGGTGCATCAGGGGGGCTTCAAATGGGACATGGTGTCAAAAGAACCAGTCCAGCAAAATCTGCCTTCAAAAAAACAGTATGGCATTATTTTCCTTCTGTGCCCATACAGCAGTTTACGGCCAAATATGGGGTGTTTCTGTAAACTACAGAATCAGGGCCATAAATATTGTTATTTTTGGCGGTTAACCCTTTCTTTGTAACTTTTAAAAATACAGTACAATGGAAAATCTGCCAAAAAAGTGAAATTTTATAATTGTATCTATATTCCATTAATTCTTGTGGTACACCTAAAGAGTTAACAACGTTTGTAACATCAGTTTTGAATACCTTGAGGGGTAAAGTTTATAGAATAGGCTCATTTTTGGGTGATTTATATTATGTAAGCCTCGCAAAGTGACTTCAGACCTGAACTGGTCCTTAAAAAGTTGGTTTTTGAAACTGTGAGAGAAATGACATGATTTGCTTCTAATCCTTGTAACGTCCTCAAAAAATAAAATGTCATTCCCAAAATGGTCATAACATGAGGTAGACGTATGGGGAATGTAAAGAAATAATTTTTTTTGTAGGTATTACCATGTATTATAGAAGTAGAGAAATTAAAACTTTGAAAATTGAAAAAAAATGTGTATTTTTTATAAAAAATAATGATTTTTGTTACCCATTTTACCAGTGTCATGATGTACAATATGAGACGAAAAAACAATCTCAGAATGGCCTGGATAAGTCTCAGCATTTTAAACTTATCACCACATAAAGTGACATTGGTCAGATTTGCAAAAATTGGCCTAGTCCTTAAGGTGAAAATGCGCCCGGTCCCTAAGGGCTTAACCTCTTAAGGACATAGGGCGTACCCATATGTCCTACATAAAATCTGGTGTAAAAAACTAACAAAAAGTGCTTGAAAAATGGTTCCTGCTGCGGTTGTGCAGCAGGAACCATGTTCACATGGCAAGAGGGGGTTCTGTGACCCCCCCCCGTATCAGCGATCGCTGCAAACCGCAGGTCAATTTAGACCTGCGGTTTGCAGCGCTTTCTGCCGGGACCGCGGGGATCAGAAACTTTCAAATGCCTAAATTAAAGATTTTTACATCCCCTCTGCACCCCTAAAATGATTTCATGCCGGCGGGAGGTGCAGGGGGGCATGTTGCTGACAACCTGGTATAAACAGCTGACATCTGTGCTGGTACAGATGTCAGCCGTTTAACCCCTTCCATGCCGCAGTCCGTACGGACCGCTCCATGGAAGGGGTTAACAGTCAGGGAGCTCCCTCCCTCTCCCATTCGGGTTGCTGTTCCCTTGCAGCCCCGATTCTTGATGGGATCACATAGGGAGGGCCCCCCCTCCTTCCCCATCACCCGCTGCTTTGTTCTGGCAGCGGGTAATGGTTACCATGGCAACAGGACGCCTTCACAGGCGTCCTGCTTGCCATGGTAATGGGAAGTCTACACTAACTGAAAGTCAGTGCACAATAGTGTACTGTACTGTATTATACAGGCATCAGACCCACTGGATCTTCAAGAACCAAGTGGATCTGGATAAAAAAAATTTTTTTTAAAGTACAGATAAAACAAACAATTTATCACTGAATAAAAAAAATAATAATACATTACACATATTAGGTATCGCTACGTCCGTAAAAACCTGCTCTATAAAAATATCACATGACCTTAACCCCTCAGGTGTACACCATAAAAATAAAAACTATGATGAAATAGAAATTTTGCCCACCTAACGTCCCAAAAAAGGGTAAAAAAAAATCACATGTACACACCAAAGTTGTCCAAAACAGTCACCTCATCCCGCAAAAAATGAGCCCCTACATGAGACAATAGGCTAAAAAAAATAAAAATAAAATGGGTCTCAGACTATGGAGACACTATAACATGATTATTTTGTTTGTTTCCAAAATGATGTTATTGTGTAAAACTTAAAGAAATAAAAGAAAGTATACATATTAGATATCGCCATTTACGTAACGACCGGCTCTATAAAAATATCATATGACATAACCCCTCAGGTGGATTCTGAAAAAAATAAAATCTGGGCTAAAAAAACATTTGTTCTGTCACCTTACATCAATAAAAGTGCAACACCAAGCGATCAAAAAAGTGTATGCTGCCAACAATGGTGCCAATGTAACCGTCATCTCATCCCACAAGAAATGATATACTACATAAGACAATCGCCCAAATTAAAAAAAAATATATGGATCTCAGACTATGGCGACAAACATATTTTTTTTTGTTTCAAAAATTATATTATTGTGTAAAACATAGATAAATAAAAAAAATGTAGACATATTAGGTATTGGCACGTCCGTAAGAACCTGCTCTATAAAATTACCACATGACCTAACCCCTCAGGTGAACACTGTAAAAAATAAAAAAGGTGTCAAAAAAGTAATTTTTTTGTTACCTTACATCACAAAAAGTGTAATAGCAAGCGATCAAAAAGTCATGCACCCCAAAATAGTGCCAATCAAACCGTCACCTCATCCCGCAAAAATTATACTCTACCAGAGAAAATCGCCTAAAAACTGAAAAAACTATGGCTCTCAAACTATGGAGACACTAAAACATGATTTTTTTTGTTTCAAAAATGATATTGTTTAAAACCTAAATAAATAAAAAGGATACATATTAGGTATCGCCGCGTCCGTAAGAACCTGCTATATAAAAATAGCACATGATCTAACCTGTGAGATAAACGTTGTAAATAATAAAAAAAGTGCCAAAACAGCCTTTTTTTTTTTGCAAAGTTCCCATTTTTTCACGTAACAAAGCAAGGGTTAACAGCCAAACAAAACTCAATATTTATTGCCCTGGTTGTGTAGTTTATAGAAATGCCCCATATGTGGTCGTAAACAGCTTTACAGCCACACAGCAGGGTGCAGAAGGAAAGGAACGCCATATGGGTTTTGGAAGGCAGTTTTTGCTGGATTGGTTTTTTGACACCATGTCCCATTTGAAGCCCCCCTGATGCACCCCTAGAGTAGAAAATCCAAAAGTGACCCCATTTAAAAAAACTACACCCCTCAATGTATTCAAAATGGATTTTTACAAAGTTTTTTAACCCTTTAAGTGTTACACAAGAGTTAATGGCAAATGGAGATGAAATATCAGAATTTCTATTTTTTGTTACTTTGCCTCACAATAAGTGTAATATAGAGCAACCTATAATCATATGTACCCTAAAATAATACCAACCAAATTGCCATCTAAGGCTACTTTCACACTAGCGTTCGATCGGATCCGTTCTGAACGGATCCGATCATATTAATGCAGACGGAGGCTCCGTTCAGTACGGATGCGTCTGCATTAATAACTTAGAAAAAATTCTAAGTGTGAAAGTAGCCTGAGCGGATCCGTTCAGACTTCCAATGTAAAGTCAATGGGGGACGGATCCGCTTGAAGATTGAGCCATATGGTGACATCTTCAAGCGGATCCGTTCCCATTGACTTACATTGTAAGGCCTCATGCACACGACAGTATTTTTTCACTGTCCGCAAAACGGGGTTCCGTTGGTCCGTGATCCGTGACCGTTTTTTCGTCCGTGGGTCTTCCTTGTTTTTTGGAGGATCCACGGACATGAAAAATGAAAAATGAAAAAAAAATCTAAGTCAAGTTTGCCATTGAAATGATAGGAAAAAACGGACACGGATCACGGACACGGATCACGGACACGGATGACAATCTTGTGTGCATCCGTGATTTTCACGGACCCATTGACTTGAATGGGTCCGTGAACCGTTGGCCGTGAAAAAAATAGGACAGGTCATATTTTTTTCACGGCCAGGAAAAACGGATCACGGATGCGGCTGCCAAACGGTGCAGTTTCCGATTTTTCCACGGACCCATTGAAAGTCAATGGGTCCGCAAAAAAAAAACGGAAAACGGCACAACGGCCACGGATGCACGCAACGGTCGTGTGCATGAGGCCTTAGTCTGAACGGATCCGCTCGCCTCCTGATGCAGTCTGAGCGGATCCGCTCCATTCAGACTGCATCAGGGCTGGACGGAGGCGTTCGGGTCCGCTCGTGAGCTCCTTCAAATGGAGCTCACGAACGGACCTATGAACGCTAGTGTGAAAGTAGCCTTATCCCGTAGTTTCCTGAATGGGGTCACTTTTTTGGAGTTTCTACTCTAGGGGTGCATCAGGGGGCTTCAAATTGGACATGGTCTCTTAAAACCAATCCAGCAAAATCTGCCTTCCAGAAACCATATGGCGTTCCTTTCCTTCTGCGCCCAGCTATGTGCCCGTACAGTAGTTTACAACCACATATGAGGTGTTTCTATAAACTACAGAATCAGGGCAATAAATATTGAGTTTTGTTTGGCTGTTAACCCTTGCTTTGTTACCGTAAAAAATGGTTTAAAATGGGAAGTTTGCAAAAGAATTGAAATTCTGAAAGTTCATCTCCATTTGCCATTAACTCTCTTTGCAAGACAGCATGCTGGCACATTTGAATCAAAAGTGGCACATAGGGTGCTGGCTGTCCAGCACCACTTGATAAAAAGGATTTGAAAAAATGCAGGACAGCATGGCACATGTTTGCTATACACACACACAGCAACACTAATTGACTGGACAAGCTTGCAAGACAGCATGCTGGCACATTTGAATCAAAAGTGGCACATAGGGTGCTGGCTGTCCAGCACCACTTGATAAAAAGGATTTGAAAAAATGCAGGACAGCATGGCACATACATGTTTGCTATACACACAGCAACACTAATTGACTGGACAAGCTTGCAAACCTTGCAAGACAGCATGCTGGCACATTTGAATCAAAAGTGGCACATATGGTGCTGTACACGCAGTAACACTAGCTAAAAAATAAGTAAACGTTTGCTCTATAGGCTGCCAAAAACAGTATACATAAATGAGTGGTCTGAAAAGTAAATTTTTTAAGAAAAATATGTTTAAAGAAATATACTTACTTTCTGTCCTGCTCAAACTTCACTCTTTGCTGCAATAAGGAAAACTCGCAGAATATAATTGAGTAATTTTAAAAACCTTTCAAATTCAATTAGCAGGCTGGAGACTCTCTGAAACACAGTATGAACCTGTGATCATGCCAAAACTCCAACACCCACAAAAGGATGAATGATAGTCACCCTCTTATATACTTCCCTGCACAGCCAATCAGCAGTCTTCACATGACCCTTTGACCAATGAATTTTCATGTTATTACATCAGGCCATAAACTGCCAGCCAATCGGCTTTTCTCCAGCTATATCTGCAGTTATAAGGTGATCTTAACATAGTGCAAAGTGCACAGGTGTATTTTGGCGCCAAAATTAAAAGTCAAGCAAAGCCCTACTCCTTTAACAATCTTACTGTGACAGAATTTTTTTTTTATGTGCTAATCTGGTAATGCACATAACTGGACAAGCTTGCAAACCTTGCAAGACAGCATGCTGGCACATATGGTGCTGTACACGCAGTAACACTAGCTAAAAAATAATGCCCCCGAT
Source organism: Bufo gargarizans (assembly GCF_014858855.1). Lineage (NCBI taxonomy): Eukaryota > Metazoa > Chordata > Amphibia > Anura > Bufonidae > Bufo > Bufo gargarizans. The sequence goes on from NC_058083.1 coordinate 428,550,426, forward strand.
GCCCCCTGTAAGTCTGCCCACTGTCCACCATAAAGGTTATATCACAGTTAACATACCCTGCGCCTGCCGTGAAAATCTGCTGCCCCTGCGCGTCCACAGCTATGATGGATCCGATGCCTCCTTTAAGTGTGTCCGATGCACCCTGCAAGTCTGCCCACTGTCCCCCATAAAGGTTATATCACAGTGCGCCTCCCGTGAAAATCTGCTGCCCCTGCGCGTTCACAGCTATGATGGATCCGAGGCCTCCTTTAAGTGTGTCCGATGCCCCCTGGATCAGATGCCCCCTGCAAGTGTGTCCGATGCCCCCTGCAAGTCTGCCCACTGTCCCCCATAAAGGTTATATCACAGTTAACATACCCTGCGCCTGCCGTGAAAATCTGCTGCCCCTGCGCGTTCACAGCTATGATGGATCCGAGCCCTCCTTTAAGTGTGTCCAATGCCCCCTGGATCCGATGCCCCCTGCAAGTCTGCCCACTGTCCCCCATAAAGGTTATATCACAGTTAACATACCCTGCCCCTGCGCGTTCACAGCCCAGCGCTGTGAAAATCTGATGCCTTGCGCGTTCACAGCCCAGCGTTGCGCAAATCTGCTGTTCACCGAAAGCAGCTGTTAACATCAGCTGCCCGGAGACAAGCCCTCTTTACAGCCTATAACATTGCCGGATTTGGAACACACCTACCTCAGAAGCCGGACGTCGAGGCAGGAAGTGACGCGGGTAGCAGATTTTTATGGGCAGCAAATTTTCACAGAACACCGGCTCTGCTTGAAATCTCGCGTCTCGCGAGAGGACGCATCGGCGCGTGCGGCGGTCCTGAGGAGGTTAACACTGTACCTCCTCTTAAAATATCTGACATGGAACTTGACATCTTCTGACTACGTAAGACGCACAGCTTGTCTGTGACCCAAAAATAGCAAATTTAAGATTTTGTTACAATGAATGTTGTCGAAAGCCTCATAAGCTATATTAACATTTCCACAATCCAAAATAAGTTAATTTAAACAAAGGCTGCTAATGGAGACCCCATATTCAAACTATGAAGTTGAAAGGCTACTTTTCTGCTTTTCTTTAAGTATTTTACATGGATGTCTTCGTCTTCCTCCTCCGTCGCAGGACACAGCTATTGTCTCAGTTGACCCAACAAAGAAAAAGGCAAGATTGTTAGTAGGAATACATTTTATTTAAGTTAACAATGACAATCCCAAGTTGATCCCACAATCCCAGAAGGGTAACCTAAATAAAGGTAGCTATTGCAGCTAAAAGGCTACACAATTGTTTTACTTAAAGTATCTTACATGTAACTCTTCCTTCGTCTTCCTCCTCCGTCGCTGGACACACAGATTGTATAATTTGCATGATTAAAGACAATGTTATAGCGAATAGATTTAGCCAAAGTAGTAATTAACACTCACTGTAATTTTTTGATTAATCAGATCTTTCAATGGAAGAAGGGTATTGCTATATAAATCTAGGAGATCAAGAAAAGTGTCACACAGATGTTATTCTGTCTGTGTGTCCTTGTAGATTCTTCTTATCACATCAAAGTATAAGTGTAGTGTTGTAATATTTGTTCAAAAAGAATCAAACTAAATGTCATAATATACTCAGCTTCTTGTTGGCTTTCTCCTCTTGATAGTGTCTGCGCCAATTAACGGAACATCCAGATGACACTCAAACAGTACCTACCAAAATTAAAAAACACAATTTAGGTTAAGTTGTATTATTTATCATCGTCATGTAATGTGTTTTATCACATTTCCTGTTGTTCACAACCGATATACATAGTAACATAGTACAAGGCCGAAAAAAGACATTTGTCCATCCAATTCGGCCTGTCATCCTGCAAGTTGATCCAGAGGAAGGCAAAAAACAAAACTGTGAGGTAGAAGCCATTTTTCCTCAATTTAGGGGAATAAAAAATTCCTTCCCGACTCCAAACAAACAATCAGAATAACTCCCTGGATCAATGACCCCTCTCTAGTAGCTTTAACCTGTAATATTATTACACTCCAGAAATACATCCAGGCCCCTCTTGAATTCCTTTATTGTACTCACCACCTCCTCAGGCAGAGAGTTCCATAGTCTCACTGCTCTTACCGTAAAGAATCCTCTTCTATGTTTGTGTACAAACCTTCTTTCCTCCAGACGCAGAGGATGTCCCCTCGTCACAGTTCTGGGGATAAATAGATGATGAAATAGATCTCTCTGTACCGACCCCTGATATATTTATACATAGTAATTAGATCTCCCTTCAGTCGTCTTTTTTCTAAAGTGAATAACCCTAATTTTGATAATCTTTCAGGGTACTGTAGTTGCCTCATTCCAGTTATTACTTTAGTTGCCCTCTTCTGGACCCTCTCCAACTCTGCTATATCTGCCTTGTTCACAGAAGCCCAGAACTGTACACAGTACTCCATGTGTGGTCTGACTAAAGATTTGTAAAGTGGACTATGTTCTTATCACGGGCATCTATGCCCCTTTTGATGCAACCCATTATCTTATTGGCCTTGGCAGCAGCTGCCTCACACTGGTTTTTGCAGCTTAGTTTGCTGTTTATTAAAATTCCTAGATCCTTTTCCATGTCAGTGTTACCCAGTGCTTTACCATTTAGTATGTACGGGTGACTTGGATTATTCCTTCCCATGTGCATAACATTTGTCAGTGTTAAACCTCATCTGCCACTTATCTGCCCAAGCCTCCAGTCTATCCAGATCCCTCTGTAGTAGTATACTGTCATCTTCAGTGTTAATTACTTTACACAGTTTAGTGTCATCTTACTGTGCAAGCCTTCTACAAGATCATTAATAAATATATTGAAGAGAATAGGGCCCAATACTGACCCCTGAGGTACCCCACTAGTGACCGTGACCCAATCTGAGTATGTACCGTTAATACCCACCCTCTGTTTTATATCCCTCAGCCAGTTACTTACCCACATACAGACGTATTCTCATTTTATATACTAACCTTTTATATACTAACCTTTTATGTGGTACAGTGTTAAATGCTTTGGAGAAGTCCAGATATACGACATGCATTGATTCACCGCTGTCATGTCTAGAACTTAACTCCTCATAGAAACTGATTAAATGAGTTTGGCATGACCGATCCCTCACGAAGCCATGCTAATATGGCGTTATTTGCTTATTTTCGTTGAGATGCTCTAACATAGCATCTCTCAGAAAACCTTCAAACAGTTTACCCACAACAGATGTTAAACTTACCGGCCTATAGTTTCCAGGCTCTGTTTTTGGACCCTTTTTGAATATTGGCACCACAATTGCCATGCGCCAATTCTGTGGGACATTCCCTGTCAGTATAGAGTCTGCAAATATCAGAAATAAGGGTCTGGCTATGACATTACTTAATTCCCTTAGGAGACGGGGGTGTATGCTGTACTTCTTCCTGGGTCAGACAGGACACTTTTAATGGGGAATTTATTTTTACATTCTGCATGTCATCTGACAGTTTCTTTTCCTCAGTGAATACATTGGAGAAAAAAAATATTTAACAGCTTTGCTTTCTCCTCGTCGCTCTCTGCGACTCCCCCCTCATTACTCTTTAAAGGGCCGACACCTTCAGATTTATACATTTTAACATTTTAGGGTTAGTTTTACTCTATTTGGCAATTAATCTCTCAGTCTCTAGTTTGGCCGCTTTTATTTGTTTTTTACATGTTCTATTTTTTTTTCCTTATAGTTTTTCATTGCTTCTGTGCTACCCTCCTGTTTTAGTGTTTTATATGATTTCTTTTTGTCATTTAATGCTTTCTTTACAGTTCTGTTTATCCACATTGTTTTTTTTTTGTTCCTTAACCTTTTATTCCCATACAGTATGTACCTCTCACAATGAGCTTTTAAAGATATCCCATTTTGTGGCTGTATTTTTATTTTTGAGGACTTTGTCCCAGTTAGTTAGGCCTATGGCCTCTCTTAGGCTACTTTCACACTAGCGTTAAGCGGATCCGCTTTAAACGGATCCGTCAGAAGGATTAGATAGACGGCTACAAACAATATTTTATGCGGATCCGTTCGAACGGATCCGCTCGTAAAACGGCTCCGTTTGTTGCGTCTGTCTTCGTTTTGGCATCCGCTCAGCGGATCCATTTTACTACTAAAGGTGTCCTCCCACTTAAAAAATAAAAGAATTAAAAAACAAGTACACCTGTATTCAGGGTCATTTCAGGTGTGCCTCACAAAGTCCTCCCACTTTAATCTATTAGAACCAGTTGCATCTCTATTTATGTCATTGTAGGTGTGCCTCACAAAGTCCTCCCACTTAAAAAAATGTATTAGAACCAGGTACACCTCTATTCAGACTCATTGGGCCAGATTTATCATGACTGACAGCTCACTCCACTTTAACATATGGCTAAAGTCAGTTTTAGCCAAGTCAGATTTATGATCGGCCCTTTAAGACTGTAATAAATGTGGTTTGACGGTAGCAGTTTATCCGTCAGTAAGCAGCTTTACGAAAAAGTCGCACGTTTTTATAAAAAAGTTGCATGTTCTATTAAAAAGTCTCATAAGATAAGCATGTTCCTCACTGGAGTGAAATTGCAACTTTTTTGCGACTTTAAATAGTCCCAATAGTAAATCTGTCTAGAGATTCATTTACATAAGAAAACACGCCCACTTTCATAAAACTGGCGAGCATAGTGCAGAGCAGAAAAAAAGTGCGCAGTTTTAGCGTTTGGGACTTTTTTGGGGACTTTTTCACTCCATTATTCTGACCTGAGCTAATGATAAATCTGGCCCATTGTGTGTTGGAAGCATGTTGCCTGCACACTTGCGTCTCAGACTGAGGTTTCAAATTCTGAAAGCTAGATGAATGAGACAAGACCGGGAAAGAAGACGTCGGTATTGGATACACCCAATAAGTTCAAAAAGGATGACCAGAGGTGTTTTTTTCCTGTTCTTTTTTTTGACTTGCGTTCAAATCCAGAAAAATTTTACAATTATATGCGCATGATGGTTGAGAGTTTTGGCCAGCTTCTGCAGCGCATTGCTTCAACCATTGAAAGGCAGGATATGCTATTCAGAAGGCCCATTTCACCAGCAGAGAGGCTAATGGTGACAATAAAGTAAAATATTTAAAAAATGTATATATTGTTGTATATGTTTTATAGAAATATCTAATTTTTTTATATATTTTTTTTGCTTTAAAAGGTTTCTTGCTACTGGAGAAACCCTTACGTCATTACATTTCCAATATCGTATAGGAATTTCAACACTTTGTGGAATAGTGAAGGATACTTGCCGTGCATTGTGGGCAATATTGCAAGAAGACAATATCCCGCATCCAACAACTGAACGATGGATTCAAATCGCGGACAAGTTTATGCAAACATGCCAATTTCCAAATTGTGTAGGAGCAGTGGATGGCAAACATATACGTATTGTAAAGCCGTCTGGAAGTGGATCTGAATTATTTAATTATAAAAAATATTTCTCAATTATTTTAATGGCAATTGCAGATGCAGATGTGGATATTGGAGCATACAGACGCACCAATGACTCCATGGCTTTCAAAACCTCCTCTATGGGACGCCTCCTGTATTCAAAGCAATTTGGATTACCGCCTGCAAGACCGTTGCCAGGGACAGATGGACCTCCCATGCCGTTTGTAGGGGACGAAGCGTTCCAAATGAGTGAAAACCTCATAAAGCCATACTCCTGCCGTGATTTAAATGCCACAAAACTGATTTATAATTATAGACTCATAAGAGCTAGACGACTGGTGGAGTGCGCCTTTGGGATACTTGTTGCAAAATGGCGTTTTGTAAACAAGGTCTAAGAGCTAGACGACTGTTGGAGTGCGCCTTTGGGATACTTGTAGCAAAATGGCGTATTCTAAACAAGGTCTAAGAGCTAGACGACTGGTGGAGTGCACCTTTGGGATACTTGTTGCAAAATGGCATATTCTAAACAAGGCCATTAACCTAAAAGTAGAAACTATTGACGATGTTGTTAAGGCTTGTGTGGTGCTATATAATTATCTATTATGGGAGGAACCACTGCGTCTGGACCCGCAAGATGTAGATTGTACACTGACTAGGATGCAAAATGTGTCATATCGATCTACCGTCGCCATTGCTAGAATGAGGGACGGCTTTGCCGATTATTTTGTCTCTGAAGCAGGTAGAGTGGCGTGGCAAAATAATATTTTGTAAATCATTTTATTTAATTTTTCTAAAATTAATATAAAACATTAATTCTCAACTTTTGTAATGTTTTATTTTCTTTACCTAGAGAGGTCTAGTCATTATGGATAAATACATATTGTGTTCGTCCATTTTTTTCCTGGTGCCATTTCATCTCTATTGTGCCTGTAATAGCATTTCAAATAGCTATGGCATGGCTACAGCTAGGCATCCACATTGTATGTGGGGACTACATTTGTGGCGTGACATAGTTACAGCAATTCTGCAAAAACTATTTTTATTATGATAGTCTACGGTGTAGCAATGCTACATGCTTCAACTGGTACAGAACATTGTTCTGAAAAATCCTGTGATGGTTTTTTAAAAAACTGTTGCGCATGTCGCATTGGGACACCATAGACCAGTGATAGCTAACCTTTGCACTCCAGCTGTGGTGAAACTACGACTCCCAGCATGCTCAATTTATTTCTATTGAGTTCTGAGAACAGCCAAGCAAGCGGAGCATCTTGGGAGTTGTAGTTTTACCACAGCTGGAGTGCCAAGGTTAGCCATCACTGCCATAGACCATCAGTATAGTAATTTTAGTGGAAGAAGAAAATCCAATGATCACAATTTCTCAGTATATCTTGCCCTTTCAGGAGGGAATATATAAATGTTTAACACACTGTTTGTCCGCATTTTCAGCCATGCAGTGTGTTTTGGTCATCCCTTTCTATGTGTGAACAAACACAGGTCAAGGGAGAGCATTTCAGCATAAAGTGTTGATGTCTTTGACTGGGCGCAGTTCACTAATTGGCTCTGAACCCAGGTCAAAGACTACAACATTATGTTAATTTCCTGTCCATTGTGGTACTGATGATAATACCGCATCATCTTTGTTAAAGAGCATAATGAAATAAATTCTGCTCTCTAGAAAATTCTTCAGTTGTTTCTTGATGACCCAATAGTATTGTGAGTTCCACAAGGTCTCATGTGGATTACAACAAGATTGGCAGATGAATATAGCCTTTTCATAAGCTAATCAGCTATAACAGCGTTTCCCAAACAGTGTACCTTCAACTGTTGCAAAACTACAACTCCCAGCATGACCGGACAGCCTTTGGCTGTGCATGCATGCTGGGAGATGTAGTTTTGCAATACACTGAGGCACACTGTTTGGCAAACACTGTGCTAGAATATGCTCACTAAAAAGCTTTTTGAAAGCCCGTAATTGATTATACTCTAGCAATTTATTTAATGCCTTCAGTACAGGTGTGGGCAAAATAACTTTTCTAATAACCAAAACAAAAAAAATGTTTGGGTAAATTTTATGAATTTTACTTTACCCACAGCTGTATAGAACATCGTGTATGAGATACAATAAAAACAAAGTTTATTCAGAAAAATATTTCTTTTTATATCAATTTTTATCTTTTTAAATAATAAATAAACCAATTTTGGAACAGAAAGTATAATTAAAGATTCGGAAAACGTTGAGGGTTGCGGTGTGGACCGTCCTGGACCGGCAGCAGTAGCCCCCCTGTCTACAGTTGAGGACCGAAAATGATGGGCCGTTGGAAAAGATGCAAGATTAATACTTCTTTAGGTGTGGAGAGTGGAGAGTGGAGAGTGGAAGGGTCGGGAGTTGATTGTTCCCGAGCATGGGACGAAGAATGAGTCATGCACCTGCTCGGGATTCATTTGGTCCATTCGGGAGACAAAGGTTTGCAGGTAAAGTTTGTTTTCCGAGAGTTGACGTGCCGACTCATCCAAAACTCGACGCATCTCATCTGCAAAACCTTCTAGAGCATTGGAAACTATCTCTACAAGGTCCCCATAGTCTTCCCGACGGCTCCTACCAGATCTCCTGCTATTCAGCGTAGCTCTCACATTTTGACGCCAAGTTGAGAGCGTGCGCTGAAAAGAGGTACCAGGTAGGGGACCAGGATTGACCTGAACAGATGAATGAGGGACAGGAGGGCTGGTAGTGGCGGACAATTCGGGGGCCGCTTCAAGAGAGGGTTCAGGCTCCCGAGTTCTGCTGGCAGTTCTGCAGACAGAAAAAAATGAAATAATGCCTTAGTCAAAAATACAGTATCTAATAAGATTTCTACTATATAATGTAGATGGCTGCATGAGAGAAACGTACATAAACTTAGGAGATAGTTCCGGGAAGAGCTACTAAACTAGTGCATTAAATTAGTAAGAAATCATATACTATTTCTACACGTATAGTTTGGAAGAATAGACGGGACAGAGGGAATATGATGGAAGCTATTAAAAAAAAAAAAAAGGAATAAAGTATGAAAAGAGAAGCGAAAATTTTACAAACTGCTATAAGAGGACATAGCTTAAAATGAGCAACAAATATTGAAATATAATATCAAGAATTTTAGAGAGTAGTGGATGCATGGAATAGCCTCCCTGCAGAAGTGGTAGCTGCAAATACAGTGAAGGATTTGAAGCATGCATGGGATAGGCATAAGGCCATCCTTCATATAAGATAGGGCCAGGGACTAGTCATAGTATTCAGTATATTGGGCAGACTCGATGGGTCCAATAATTTGTATGGGGCAAATACATTCTATGCTACTATAGTTCAGAGCTTGCTTCATTAGTATAACTAATCGTTTTATGAAGAAGGAATTATTAATTGAAATGGCAAACATGTGGCTCTTCATTCAGCTGATGGAAAACTCTATAATCTAAATATATTGTAATTTGCTTACTTCAGTCCGGTCCAGGTCCATAACACCTCCACCTCCCCGTGAACATTGGCTTTCAGCCGAAGAATGGGTACTGGCTGGTGAGGGCCTAGGTGGTGTTCCCTCAGAAACAGTCGTTGAAGAAGATGCAGACTATAAAAAAAGAAATTTATAAATAAAAAAAAGGACTGTTTTTTATAAAAATACAAGTTCATGAGTATACTGTGGAGGCTGTCCAATATTGATGAATACCAAATTAGAAATTTAACCACTTAAACCCCCCTAGCTGAAACACCCTTAATGACCAGGCCACTTTTTACACTTCTGCACTACACTACTTTCACCGTTTATTGCTCGGTCATCCAACTTAACACCCAAATGAATTTTACCTCCTTTTCTTCTCACTAATAGAGCTTTCATTTGGTGGTATTTCATTGCTGCTACCATTTTAACTTTTTTGTTATTAATCGAAATTTAACGTTTTTTTTGAAAAAAAAAAAAAAGAATTTTTCACTTTCAGTTGTAAAATTTTGCAAAAAAACCGACATCCATATATACATTTTTCGCTAAATTTATTGTTCTATATGTCTTTGATAAAAAAAAAAAAATGTTTGGGCAAAAAAAAAAAAAAAAAATGGTTTGGGTAAAAGTTATAGCATTTACAAACTATGGTACAAAAATGTGAATTTCCGCTTTTTGAAGCAGCTCTGACTTTCTGAGCACCTGTCATGTTTCCTGAGGTTCTACAATGCCCAGACAGTACAAACACCCCACAAATGACCCCATTTCGGAAAGTAGACACCCTAAGGTATTCGCTGATGGGCATAGTGAGTTCATAGAACTTTTAATTTTTTGTCACAAGTTAGCGGAAAATGATGATTTTTTTTTTTTTCTTACAAAGTCTCATATTCCACTAACTTGTGACAAAAAATAAAAACTTCCATGAACTCACTATGCCCATCACAAAATACCTTGGGGTGTCTTCTTTCCAAAATGGGGTCACTTGTGGGGTAGTTATACTGCCCTGGCATTTTAGGGGCCCAGATGCGTGAGAGGAAGTTTGAAATCAAAATCTGTAAAAAATGACCGGTGAAATCCGAAAGGTGCTCTTTGGAATGTGTGCCCCTTTGCCCACCTTGGCTGCAAAAAAGTGTCACACATGTGGTATCGCCGTACTCAGGAGAAGTTGGGGAATGTGTTTTGGGGTGTCATTTTACATATACCCATGCTGGGTGAGAGAAATATCTTGGCAAAAGACAACATTTCCCATTTTTTGTATTCAAAGTTGGCATTTGACCAAGATATTTATCTCACCCAGCATGGGTATATGTAAAATGACACCCCAAAACACATTCTCCTTCTTCTCCTGAGTACGGCGATGCCACATGTGTGACACTTTTTTGCAGCCTAGATGCGCAAAGGTGCCCAAATTCCTTTTAGGAGGGCATTTTTAGACATTTGGATCCCAGACTTCTTCTCACGCTTTAGGGCCCCTAAAAAGCCAGGGCACACAATCACAATCTTTCATGGACTCAATATGCCCCTCAGTGAATACCTTGGGGTGTCTTTCCAAAATGGGGTCATTTGTGGGGTGTTTGTACTGCCCTGGCATTTGAGGGTCTCCGCAATCATTACATGTATGGCCAGCATTAGGAGTTTCTGTTATTCTCCTTATATTGAGCATACAGGTAATGAGATTTTTTTTTCCCCCGTTCAGCCTCTGGGCTGAAAGAAAAAAATGAACGGCACAGATTTCTTCATTCGCATCGATCAATGTGGATGAAAAAATCTCTGCTAAAAAAAAAAAAAAGGAGGGGAAAGGCGTCTGCCAGGACATAGGAGCTCCGCCCAACATCCATACCCACTTAGCTCATATGCCCTGGCAAACCCGATTTCTCCATTTACATCAATCGATGTGGATGAATAAATCATTGCCGGGATTTTATTTATTTTTTATATACAAAGTGTTTGCCAAAGCATATGAACACTGCCGCCTCCTCAGCTCATATGCCTCGGCAAACGTATCTTTTACTGCAGTGGAGAAATCTCGTCTTGCAGCGCCGCATACACCGACTTGTGTGTAATCTGACAGCAGCACAATGCTTCTGTCAGAATGCACATCAGTGCTGCAGCTAGTCGATCGGTTGGTCCACCTGGAAGGTAAAAAAAACAACAAAAAAGAAAAAACAGGCCGCAACGCAATAACTTTAGAACAGAACATATAAACTTTATTTAACTTTTGAAACTGAACGTTAACTTTTTTGCTTACTGGTGTTTTTTTTTTTTTTTTTTTACCTTTATAGGACAAACCTCTCCTTCCCCATGGGACAATGTACAAAGCGCCCAAAGATGTGACGAAGTGCGTTATGCACTTTGTCCCAGGTGAAAGGAGAGGTTTGCAGCAGCTGTGTGTTAATGGATTCTAATAGCCCTGTGTACCTGTCCTGTGAGATGCAATCCCTATGCTAGGTGTACCTGTGTGTGGTACTTCTGGAAACACTCTCCAAAGCATAAGGCAGGGTGGTCAGGGCAGTCAGGACAGAAATAGCGGGTGTCACGCCTTATTCCACTCCTGCTACAGACACGACATCTTTTTTGGGGTGACGGTTGGGTTGAGGTACCAGGAACGACACTGGGGAAATGTTGCTCGTGTAGACGGCTAACTACACTGGTGGATGGGGCCACGAAACCTCCTGGGTACAGGAGGTTCTCGATGATCTCTTCCTGAAATTTGAGGAAGGATCCTGTTCTCCCAGCCTTACTGTAGAGAACAAAACTATTATACAGAGCCAATTGAATTAAATATACAGACACCTTCTTATACCAGCGTCTGGTGTGTCGGGAAACTAAATACGGAGACAACATCTGGTCATTGAAGTCCACCCCTCCCATGTCAAGGTTATAGTCGTGGACTGAGAGGAGCTTTTCAATGACACTGGTTGCTCGCTCAATTTGTATTGTCGTGTCTGCGTGAATGGAGGAGAGCATGTAAACGTCACGCTTGTCTCTCCATTTCACCGCGAGCAGTTCTTCGTTACACAAGGCAGCCCTCTCCCCCCTTGCAAGACGGGTGGTAACGAGCCGTTGGGGGAAGCCCACGCGACTAGTTTGCGCGGTGCCACAGTAGCCAATCTGTTCTAGAAACAAATGCCTAAAGAGGGTCACACTTGTGTAGAAATTGTCCACATAAAGATGGTACCCCTTGCCAAATAAGGGTGACACCAAGTCCCAAACTGTCTTCCCACTGCTCCCCAGGTAGTCAGGGCAACCGACCGGCTCCAGGGTCTGATCTTTTCCCTCATAGATCCGAAATTTGTGGGTATAGCCTGTGGCCCTTTCACAGAGCTTATACAGTTTGACCCCATACCGGGCGCGCTTGCTTGGGATGTATTGTTTGAAGCCAAGGCGCCCGGTAATATGTATTAGGGACTCGTCTACGCAGATGTTTTGCTCAGGGGTATACAAATCTGCAAATTTCTTGTTGAAGTGGTCTATGAGGGGCCGAATTTTGTGGAGCCGGTCAAAAGCTGGGTGGCCTCTGGGACGGGAGGTGGTGTTGTCGCTAAAGTGCAGGAAACGCAGGATGGCCTCAAATCGTGCCCTGGACATAGCAGCAGAGAACATGGGCATGTGATGAATTGGGTTCGTGGACCAATATGACCGCAATTCATGCTTTTTGGTTAGACCCATGTTGAGGAGAAGGCCCAGAAAAGTTTTAATTTCGGAAACTTGGACTGGTTTCCACCGGAAAGGCTGGGCATAATAGCTTCCCGGGTTGGCGGATATAAATTGTGTGGCATACCGGTTTGTTTCTGCCACAACTAAGTCCAAGAGCTCCGCAGTGAAGAACAGCCCAAAAAAATCCCAGGGCCGAACCGATCTGAGCTGTCTCAACCCGAACTCCAGACTGGGCGGTGAAAGGGGGAACTACAAGTGCGGCTGAAGTTGGGGACTGCCAATCAGGATTTGCCAGCACCTAAGGGATTCTAGGGGGTCTACGGGCCCGTCTGTGCGGTGGCTGCGACGGGGTAACTAATGCACGTGCCACCGTACCAGCTTCAACTGCCCTTCTGGTGCTCGCCACTTCACCATGTTGTACGGCAGTGCTGGTACTAGGTCCAGGGAGGGCTGCGCTGCTGGTGTATGCCTCACCACGTAATCCAACAGCGCCAGCCCCACTCTGCTGCCCTTGAAGCGGATCCTGCGCAACCTGTGGTCTAGCGACACGGAGCCGGGGACGCCTGGTGGTATCAGGGACCTCAACCTCCTCGTCCGAACTTTGGGTCAGACTGCCACTGCTTTCTACAGGTTCATATTCTGACCCGCTGGATTCATCAGATGAGGGTTCCCATTCCTCATCCGATTGGGTCAGAAGCCTGTAGGCCTCTTCAGAAGAATACCCCCTGTTTGACATTTGGGCAACTAAATTTAGGGGTATTCCCTGAGACTACCCAAGAAAAAAAAGCAAGCCTGTCTTACAAATGGGAGGCTAGCGAAGTACCGGAGGCCGCTGCGGTTGATAAAAAATATCAAAACGGATTTTTTTTTATTGCCGCAGCGCATGTAAAGTGATTGTGCAGTGATCAAAAAAAATAATAATTTTGGTCACTGCGGTGGGGCGGGCGTGGGTGAACGCACGTGTGGGCGACCGATCAGGCCTGATCAGGCAAACACTGCGTTTTGGGTGGAGGGCGAGCTAAGGTGACACTAATACAATTATAGATCTGACTGTGATCAGTTTTGATCACTTACAGATACTATAAAAGTACAAATGCTGATTAGCGATACGCTAATCAGCGAATAAGTGACTGCGGTGCGGTGGGCTGGGCGCTAACCGATCGCTAAACTACCTAACCAAGGGGCCTAAACTATCCCTAAAACCTAACAGTCAATACCAGTGGAAAAAAAAAAAGTGACAGTTTACACTGATCACTTTTTTCACTTTCACTAGTGATTGACAGGGGCAAGAAGGGGAGATCAAGGGGTTAATTGGGGTGCAGGGGGGTGATCTGGGGCTATGTGTAGTGTTTGGTGCTACTCACTGTGAAGCCTGCTCCCCTGCTGGAACCAACCGACGAAAAGGACCAGCAGAGGAGCAGGGAAGCCATTTAACACATCATATTTACTAATATGATGTGTTAGATGGCTTGTGATTCTTCTTTTTTTTAAATCGCCAGCCTGCCAGCAACGATCATTGGCTGGTGACGTGACCCCCCTCTAACTTTTGCCGGCCCGCGACGCGCATGCGCGGGCCGGCTAAGCGTGTATATGCGTGACTCTGCGCAGCGCTGCCACCACCGGACCACGATCCTGCGTTAGGCGGTTAAACACGATAGGAATAGATATAGTTAAAATATAAAATTTTAAAGATAAAAAAGACTATGGTCCAAAAAATTATAATATTGTATGGTCATTGCCTACAAGGTGACATTATACGGTATGGGGCGTACATGTTGACATTATACGATTTGGGGCCCGCATGGTGACATTATACTGTATGGGACACATATTTTGGCATTGTTCGGTATGGTTCACACAGTATACAGTGAGACATTGGTGGATGATGCAAAGTTGACATTATTCTAAAAAATTAGTGCGAAAAATTTATACTGCATGCTGTCACGCTGGTACACTGGCATGTACTTACCACTTCAATCCGACGGCGCCTTGCTGGCTCCTGACGAGGGCGATTGCGGCCTCTTGCCCCTTTGTGATATTCAGACATCTGTAAAGAAATGTTTCAAATATTTGTATTTGGTGAAAAAACCTAATTGACATTTCTAATCCCATTTTTGTTTTTTATAAACTTAGTTTTTTTTATGATTTTTTTTTAATCCAGATATGAAATTTGGAGATTATTGGAGTTTCTTAAAAAATAAATAAAAATATTCTATTATATACATCCTAAAATGTTTGGATAATTAAAATCTGTGATGTCTGCCCACCGCCATTGCCTGCATTGCCATCTACATCCACCTATACAATCTGCAACCATTTTGTGCGAGATTTGACACACCACACACGTGCAATAAAATCTGCAACCTTTGCCCTAGGTCAGTAATAGGCAAACTGCGGCTCGCCATCTGTTACAGAACTACAACTCACAGCATGCAAAGACTGCCTACAGCTTTCAGCCATGGTGGGAGTTGTAGTTTTGCACTAACAGATGAGCCACAGTTTGCCTATCAGTCAGTGCCCTAGGCAAAGTACTTTGGTCACACCCACATTTTCCATCAAACATAAATCCTAGCTATCTCTAGCCGACCCCACACTCCATAAACTTGCAATAATCATAGACCAGTCCAATAATTTAAAATCAAATCACACTCATGCGCTCGTCTACAGCTGTAGTTTGTAGGCCCACTATCACTGCAATATTTGCCCCACAAGACACGTTAATTTATAGTGCCCCTATAGAAGGACCAAACCAATGTGCGTCAACAATTTGCCTCTTCAATACTGCAGAACCATCTGACCAAACAGCATCCACCTCGCCATGTGACATTCTGACACCTATACATGACCACTGCTAAATTTACTAAATAACCAAACGCAGACAAAAACAAAGCCCTGCTCTTGAATATGACCACTGACATCTTTCAGACCCATGCTCAATGAACAAAACCATCCAACATGTCATTGCAGTCACACTACTTCGCTGACGTCTGCTAAAAAATGCCCATGAAAGTGCCTTTATATGCCCCCATGATAGATAGAAAGATTATAAGAAAATTGAAAAAAAAAAGAAAGAAAAACAGAGACAGAAGTTTCATGTACAGGTCCTTCTCAAAAAATTAGCATATTGTGATAAAGTTCATTATTTTCTGTAATGTACTGATAAACATTAGACTTTCATATATTTTAGATTCATTACACACCAACTGAAGTAGTTCAAGCCTTTTATTGTTTTAATATTGATGATTTTGGCATACAGCTCATGAAAACCCAAATTTCCCATCTCAAAAAATTAGCATATTTCATCCGACCAATAAAAGAAAAGTGTTTTTAATACAAAAAAAGTCAACCTTCAAATAATTATGTTCAGTTATGCACTCAATACTTGGTCGGAATCCTTTTGCAGAAATGACTGCTTCAATGCGGCGTGGCATGGAGGCAATCAGCCTGTGGCACTGCTGAGGTGTTATGGAGGCCCAGGATGCTTCGATAGCGGCCTTAAGCTCATCCAGAGTGTTGGGTCTTGCGTCTCTCAACTTTCTCTTCCCAAAATCCCACAGATTCTCTATGGGGTTCAGGTCAGGAGAGTTGGCAGGCCAATTCAGCACAGTAATACCATGGTCAGTAAACCATTTACCAGTGGTTTTGGCACTGTGAGCAGATGCCAGGTCGTGCTGAAAAATGAAATCTTCATCTCCATAAAGCTTTTCAGCAGATGGAAGCATGAAGTGCTCCAAAATCTCCTGATAGCTAGCTGCATTGACCCTGCCCTTGATAAAACACAGTGGACCAACACCAGCAGCTGACATGGCACCCCAGACCATCACTGACTGTGGGTACTAGACACTGGACTTGAGGCATTTTGGCATTTCCCTCTCCCCGGTCTTCCTCCAGACTCTGGCACCTTGATTTCCGAATGACATGCAACAGTCCAGTGCTGCTTCTCTGTAGCCCAGGTCAGGCGCTTCTGCCACTGTTTCTGGTTCAAAAGTGGCTTGACCTGGGGAATGCGGCACCTGTAGCCCATTTCCTGCACACGCCTGCACATGGTGGCTCTGGATGTTTCTACTCCAGAGTCAGTCCACTGCTTCCGCAGGTCCCCCAAGTTCTGGAATCGTTCCTACTCCACAATCTTCCTCAGGGTCCGGTCACCTCTTCTCGTTGTGCAGCGTTTTCTGCCACACTTTTTCCTTCCCACAGACTTCCCACTGAGGTGCCTTGATACAGCACTCTGGGAACAGCCTATTCGTTCAGAAATTTCTTTCTGTGTCTTACCCTCTTGCTTGAGGGTGTCAATGATGGCCTTCTGGACAGCAGTCAGGTCGGCAGTCTTACCCATGATTGCGGTTTTGAGTAATGAACCAGGCTGGGAGTTTTTAAAAGTCTCAGGAATCTTTTGCAGGTGTTTAGAGTTAATTAGTTGATTCAGATGATTAGGTTAATAGCTCGTTTAGAGAACCTTTTCATGATATGCTAATTTTTTGAGATAGGAATTTTGGGTTTTCATGAGCTGTATGCCAAAATCATCAATATTAAAACAATAAAAGGCTTTAACTACTTCAGTTGGTGTGTAATGAATCTAAAATATATGAAAGTCTAATGTTTATCAGTACATTACAGAAAATAATGAACTTTATCACAATATGCTAATTTTTTGAGAAGGACCTGTACATACCTGCTCCTGAACTTTAGGATCCAAAATGGCCGCTGGGTGTTCATGGGGAGGAGAAAGGCAGAAGGAGGAGAAATGTAGGGGTGGAGAAATGCAGGGGGAGGTTAAAATCATTCTGAGCATGCTCAACTAGTAAAATTTAAAGTGAACAGATCCGCTTCAGACGGAGCCATCACAGACCATCACAAACGGATCCGTCTCCATTGGCTTCTATTGTTAGTTCAGACGGATCCGTTTTCCTCCGCACGGTCAGACGGACATCTGAACGCTGCAAGCTGCGTTCAGGTGTCCGCCTGCTGAGCGGAGACCAAACGGTGCCAGACTGATGCATTCTGAGCGGATCCGCATCCACTCAGAAGGCATTGGGGATGGACGGATCAGTTCGGGACCACTTGTAAGAGCCTACAAATGGATCTTTCAAGCGGAGCCCCGAACGCAAATGTGAAAGGGTTTGACATTCATGGCCCTTGAAAAAATTAACATCCACTGGAGAGGGGGTAAACATGTAGAACGAATGTCCCGGGCAGAATCACGTCATATATATGATTTTGGCAGCCTGATTCCAGCAGGCCTCAATGCGGAACTCGAAATTTTCGGCTTTTTGTAGACGTTGGTTTGTGTACCTCTCGTCCAAGGGAGGGTCACATGTGTGTCCGTTTCGTGGCACTGTGGCCTCCCCTTGGAGACAGGCCCACATTCCCATTACCTCACTACTATGAAGGGATGGATGCCTTATTGGATTACTATTAAGGTTCAAGATACTAGACATCTTTTTTGCTGACCAGTCCAGGGTTTATATCTCCCCTTCCATACTACATCAGATTGATTCCATCACCCTTTTTAATGTTTTTTATCAATGATTTTTTTATTAATGATTTTAAGATATTATTTTGTCATTTACATATTTATACCGCAGTAATACTATGTTTTATTATGAAGAGAAGATGGCGTTTTATTATATATATGTATATTATTGATTTTATATTACTGATTTTATATGTTTTTTATTTGTACAAAAATATTTTTTGTGGACAATACTGTTGGGAAATATTCCCTTTATTAGATAAATATTACCATTATAATAAGTAGGAAAGATTATAAGTGAAAAATGATAAACCGCACGAATACCGCATATAAACCGCATGAATGCTATAAACAGACAGAACTGGACTTTTGACCCAGGCTTTTGATGATACCGAGTGGACCATAAAAGGAAGCTACATTTCAATGGGGGTAGAGCCACTGAGGAAGGGGAGAGACGTCCCTGAAACGCGTCTGGCGAGTTCACCCCTATAAGGAATGATCCGGAACTACCGAACAAACTTTTAAAACCTTTCGGATATTGGAGCGCTCCATAGAAATCCGTTTTGAAATCAGCCGGAGGGAAAAGCAAACCGAACTACTAAATAGGCAAGTCCCGCGAGATTATCCCTACGTGACACACTAATCTCGAGCGAGGACGCCGAACAGCGAGAGCAGAAGCCGGTGCATCGTGGTGAGTAGCGGTAGGAGGAACAGATTCTCCAGCCACCGGACCCGACCAACAGGGTAAGATAAACCGGTCCCCGTTTTACTCCCCACCTGCAGCCTGATACACACTGCGTGGTAGATCCACACTATCCAGGATATCTTTCCCGACAGCCGTTAGCTATTCGGCCATAGTGCCGTCTTTGGAACCAGCTTGCACTTTAATTAGAGGACCATTTCAAGGAGGACATCATCTGATCTCTCAGACACATCTTGAGCCTCCTGGGGAATATTTGACAATACCCCCAAGATTATAGCCTACAGCATGTGCATTGATCATTTGCGTTTTTTTATTATTGCCTATTTTATATTGTGCACTATGTATTGTACATTTTATCTATTGATTGTTTATTGAATTGTGTTGTATTAAATAAATAGCCATTTTCAACTGATTCCATATAGTTGAGTGCCAGCCTTATACATTTCTTTTTACCAAATGTGAAAGTAGCCTTAGTTGGCTAAATTTAGCTTTTCTGAAGTTTGGAATTTTTGTTCCTCCCTGTAGAAACGCTCTTTTGAATGATAATTGGAAGGTTATTACTTTATAGTCACTATTTCCCAGGTGTCCCCCAACCTGCACGTCTGTTCTGTCAGGCCTATTGGTTAATACGAAGTCCAGTATGGCCGTCCCTCTTGTCGGGTCCTGAACCAGTTGGGAGAGGTAGTCTTTGGTTATTGCCAAGAACCTGTTTCCTTTATGAGATGTACAGATCTCAGTTTCCCAGTCTATATCTGGGTAGTTAAAGTCTCCCATAATAACCACCTCATTATGATTTGCCGCCTTGTCTATCTCGTTTAGTAGTAGATTTTCTGTGGTGGTTTATAGTAAACTCCTATTAGTAATTTATTATTATTTTTAGCTCCATGTACTCTACCCACAGTGTCCCTGTCCCTGTCCCTGTTCATGTCCCTCACTTATATCTTCATGGAGTGTGGGCTTTAGTCAAGACTTTACTTAAAGTTTTGACGATCCTTTCTAAATAAACTGTAACCTTGTACATTAACTGCCCAGTCATAGCTATCATCCAGCCGTGTCTCAGTTATTCCCACTATGTCATAGTTCTCACACATCACTAATTCCAGTTCCCCAGTTTTATTAGTCAGGCTTCTGGAATTAGTATACATACATTTGAGAGGTTAATGTATATTTTTTACCCTACACCTTTCCTTCTGAACTGTTCTAGTCCCTCATTCCATTCCTCTGGTCATGATATTATATGTTCATATTCTGTATGAATGGAATTATCAGGATGAACCCGTGTGAGATTGTGTGATATACCAGACCTTTGTACTGTAGTAGGGCACAAGCTATTTCCATTCGTGCATCCTTTATATGTTTCTCCGTGTTCTTGACTACCGAGATATTCTTTGTTCGTAGGAACTCGTTGGCAAACTAAAAAAAAAATATATATATATATAAATATTTATCTTTTTTTTTTTTAACAATGACTTGAAGTCAGATATAAAAAAATGTTACCATCAAAACTAAAACACCACAGCTACTCGAATCTTGCTGGTTGCTGTGAAACATGACCCATGTGTTCCATTGTGCAGCTTGTTCTTTCGGCTTGTACTTCAAGAAGATACTGTTAACCAAGCATAAAAATATTAAGGATAATGCTGAAAAATGTATAGTAAAAAATACATGTTAGTCTCTTGGACAGCGTTATAAGTGTTAATGGAAACAACCGTACTTCCAGTTATTCTGAACTTCGGAAAGATAGCTGGTTTCATTTCCCAGGGATCCATCAATGCAAGGACCTTCTTGGACATGATCACCACCTTACAAATATTAAAATAAATGATAACACTTTAGCTGAGCGAAGACAATCAATATATATCATGTCGAGAGAAAAAACATCCTTTTGAATCACTCGATTTCATAACACAAATTGACAATTATATGGCATGCATGTAAAAAATTAATTACACTTAAATAAAAGTGTATAGAGGAAGAAAAAAGTGGATTATGCATTCGTTTTACACATTTAAAGTTATAACTACTTGTGGTAAATCGTGTATACATATAAATTATACAGCTTAGTAGTAAGATTGTACTTAGAAAATTCTAAATATCTACCCTAATTACCTTAAATTTAATATTACTTTATAAAAAAAAAAAAGAAATACAATAATTTGAATAACAAATACCATCAAAATCCAGTGCGCTCCAACATTTATAGGGCATAACCATAGATCTTCAATCTGAAACAATAATTCTTAAAATATATTGTATAAATACTTTTTGCACTAGTGACTAACCTTTCCAAGCTTTTTGATTTTTCTGTAAAACAACACAGAGGACAAAATAGCATCAAACTGGCGTACAGGTTCCTATTTCAATGTAATAAGTTATCAAGCAATATAACCACGCAAGGAACATAAAACATCTAAGAATGTAGTTAACAACTTGCCTAATGCTTTGCTATCAGATGATGTATATAGGCGTCAATAACCTGCATCATAAAAAAAAATCACATTGATTATATCTTTATGCTTATCGGGTAATCAAACTTTTAAATATTAACAAAGTAAATTTTTACCTCGTCCACCAGCCAGTTATTGCCATGCAGTGTACGAAAGGATGAAACATAGAGCTTGTATGGTCCGACAGCTGCTTGCACAGAGCCGTCATCCTCAGCTTGCCACACAATTCAAACTGAGAAAGAAAAAATAAGAGAAAAATGTCAACTCCATGTCGGTAATATCAATCTGTGAGCAATACCTAATACTGGTTGAGTATGCCCAATCATAAAAGTTCCTTGTTGTAATAAAGTTAAATTTTGTTTTATAATGATCATAAATTTAACCACCTGCCATAAATATAAACTTTAGTAGTGCTGCATTTATGAAAAGGGTTAAAAACTCAAATTGTATTGGGTCAAAAGTAAAATCCAGATCATGTATACTTGATAAGGGATTTTATATAACACTTGCCAAACAGTGGCAAATTCAGATGAAACGTAAAATATTAAGGCCAAAAATGGCAACCGAGTTAAAGGCCACACCAACAGGGCAAGGCCGAACAAAAGACTAACAGAGTCTAACAAACTTATTCATAACCAGTATCTGCTACCTCTTTCTTCTATGCTGCGTTTGAATTTCAGTGATACTGAAGGCTTTAAAAAAATGTCAATATCAATTTCATTCAATTACAGTTAACATGAATTTGATTTGCAATAGTACATATTAGAAGAATTGATATAACAAGTGCCACGTAATTTACAGTGGACGGTACCAGAACACTCGCAACTCATTAGTTACAGTGACATGTTCCGGCTGAATCTTACAGTCTCTCTTCTAATAAAGTTTTCTTTATTTTCATGACTGAAAATTGTAGATTCACACTGAAGGTATCAAAACTATGAATTAAAACATGTGGAATTATATACATAACAAAAAAGTGTGAAACAACTGAAAATATGTCATATTTCTAGGTTCTTTAAAGTAGCCACCTTTTGCTTTGATTACTGCTTTGAAAACTCTTGGCATTCTCTTGATGAGCTTTAAGAGGTAGTCACCTGAAATGGTCTTCCAATGGTCTTGAAGGAGTTCCCAGAGATGCTTAGCACATTGGGTTCAGGTCCGGTGACTGTGGAGGCCAGGTCATCTGGCGCAGCACCCCATCACTCTCCTTCATGGTCAAATAGCCCTTACACAGCCTGTAGGTGTGTTTGAGGTCATTGTCCTGTTGAAAAATAAATGATGGTCCAACTAAACGCAAACCGGATGGAATAGCATGCCGCTGCAAGATGCTGTGGTAGCCATGCTGGTTCAGTATGCCTTCAATTTTGAATAAATCCCCAACAGTGTCACCAGCAAAGCACCATCACACCTCCTCCTCCATGCTTCACGGTGGGAACCAGGCATGTAGAGTCCATCCGTTCACCTTTTCTGCGTCGCACAAAGACACGGGGGTTGGAACCAAAGATCTCAATTTTGGACTCATCAGACCAAAGCACAGATTTCCACTGGGCTAATGTCCATTCCTTGTGTTTTTTAGCCCAAACAAGTCTCTTCTGCTTGTTGCCTGTCCTTAGCAGTGGTTTCCTAGCAGATATTCTACCATGAAGGCCTGATTCACACAGTCTCCTCTTAACAGTTTTTCTAGAGATGTGTCTGCTGCTAGAACTCTGTGTGGCATTGACCTGGTCTCTAATCTGAGCTGCTGTTAACCTGCAATTTCTGAGGCTGGTGACTCGGATGAACTTATCCTCCGCAGCAGAGGTGACTTTTGGTCTTCCTTTCCTGGGGCGGTCCGCATGTGAGCCAGTTTCTTTGTAGCGCTTGATGGTTTTTGTGACTGCACTTGGGGACACTTAAAGTTTTCCAATTTTTCGGACTTACTGACCTTCATTTCTTAAAGTAATGATGGCCACTCATTTTTCTTTACTTAGCTGCTTTTTTCTTGCCATAATACAAATTCTAACAGTCTATTCAGTAGGACTATCAGCTGTGTGTCCACCTGACTTCTCAACAAAGCAACTGATGGCCCCAAACCCATTTATAAGGCAATAAATCCCACTTATTAAACCTGACAGGGCACACCTGTGAAGTGAAAACCATTTCAGGTGACTACCTCTTGAAGCTCATCAAGAGAATGCCGAGTGTGCAAAGCAGTAATCAAAGCAAAAGGTGGCTACTTTGAAGAACCTAGAATATGACATATTTTCAGTTGTTTCACACTTTTTTGTTATATATATATATAATTCCACGTGTTAATTCATAGTTTTGAAGCCTTCAGTGTGAATCTACAATTTTCATAGTCATGAAAATAAAGAAAACTCTTTGAATGAGGTGTGTCTAAACTTTTGGACGGTACTGTATATAATTCCACATGTGTTAATTCATAGTTTTGATGCCTTCAGTGTGAATCTACAATTTTCATAGTCATGAAAATAAAGAAAACTCTTTGAATGAGAAGGTGTGTCCAAACTTTTGGTCTGTACTGTATGTCATACATACATATGTCTCCATCTACTTATCGGTAAAGATGCTTACTCAATTTTGTCATACCTGAAAACAGCAGTCCTGTGAGACAGATGAGGTCCGTTGTGGCGGGTGCTGGCTTCCTGAGCCATGTTTGCATCTTCTGCCTGCGTCTTGACTGCAATCCTCTCACTTCTTCTGTATGGCTTGATGTGGTTAACGTTGATCTTATTCTTTAGGTTACCCCGTCGGAATTTGCAATTTTCACCACCTTGCCGCACAGCTCCTTGATAACATAAGGACCAGAGAAATCGGGCTCGATCTGCCCCCCCCTTTCCTACCACTCTTTCTTCTATTATATAGAAGGACCTCATTGCCGACACTGTAGACCACATTCTTGTTTTTCTTTAGCACTTTCTTGGCATGCTTCGTCTTTTGTTTTTCCTGGGATTTCTCAATGTTTTCCTTTGTGGTTTCCTGGATTTTCTCCATTGATGATGTCTTCCTCAACGAAGGCAGTGTAGGTTTTCTAATCCGGAAGAATTATGTTAAAAAGCTGGGTGAAAAAAAAAAATAAAATTTGAAAAATAAAAATATAAGAAAATAAAATTTACACAACTTTATATTTTACAACATTATTATATTTATATTTACTAAACTTTATATTAAGGATACTTAAAATATTTTCATGATAAGTGAAAGTTAATATAGATATATTTCCAGTCAGCACTGAACTGAAAACAGGACAACAAATGTTGAAGGGTGAAATGAGTATTAATAAAACCATGTCTTTTAAACTTACATGTTCACACTACAATTATTTCCTATTAAGTAACAGAAGTGGATCAGCTAAAAGTAACACAAATAAATGTTTAACGTTATTACTGTCAGAACTATTGGATATAAATAAAGTCTATAAGTATAGGGCCTATATAACCATTTTGTCTTATTTTAAAAGTGCAGGGTGAGTTCAGGATTTTAACTCAGAATTACTAACCTAAGATTTACAATATGTACCAAAGTGTTTACCCAAGTCTGTTTTTGTGAGGAGATGTCCCAAGGTCTAATGAAAAGTAATTGCCTAGATAAGACAGTGTATTAGAAATGTGCTGAGTTTTGATGATTTTCAGTGAGTAGAAAGACTCTAATCTTTCTTTGGGGTTTTTATATTAATCAATGTATGAGTAGATTGATTTTTATATCATTAATTTAAATACATGTGCTGTATATATAAGAGTGTGGTCCTTGTAGATATATTCAGTTTTAAGGTTAGAATTGAGGTACAAACTCCTATGTCATTTTTAGAATCTCTCCCAGAAGCGAGTTAATGATCTCTTTGCTGAAGATTTCTTGAATGGAGAAATGTGGACACAGGTGATCATAAACAAACCCTGTCTTTTCCCCAGAAAAATGACTTGAGTATGGTCATGTGAATCTTGATTTAATTAGGTCTGGTCAAAAGATTAAGGGATATGCGAGGTGTTTGACTAAATACAAAAGTCATTGTCTATTCAAGATCTCCTCAAGGTTTTGTCTGAAACCTTAGTTAAAATTTATTGCTAGTAAATGAATAAGGGAATATATAGAAAACATAAATAAGTGCCTCGACTTTTGTATGGGGTACTAGT
Source organism: Bufo gargarizans (assembly GCF_014858855.1). Taxonomy (NCBI): domain Eukaryota; kingdom Metazoa; phylum Chordata; class Amphibia; order Anura; family Bufonidae; genus Bufo; species Bufo gargarizans. The sequence goes on from NC_058083.1 coordinate 428,575,703, forward strand.
GCCCTCTAGTGTTAGGGTAACATAAAGGTTTAGGGTGTGGGGGGGGGGGGTTCTATTAATTATCAAGTGAGGTCACTAGTTAAAGATAAAACTTGGCCAAGCCCTTTCTAAGATAGGATACAAGATGGTATGGGCTGACAGAAAGGATCTCTCTCTCGAACCATCTTAGAAAGACCATCAGCAGAAGGATCTCTAACTATCATCATCAAGAGACGATCATCAAAGGAAAAGACCAGATCCAGCCCTGACCACCTTTTCAGTCATTGGAGGCAGCCATCTTAGAACCATTGAAACTGATTTCTGCTAGCTGACATTTTGGTATAGTATAACCTTACCTATATTTTATAGGATAATTAATATAATACATATATTTATATATATATATATATATATATATATATATATATATATATTCAATTAACCATACCTTGTGTATAGTATCTGTTTTGGAATAAGATTGGGGTATACCTGCAGCATCATCCCGAAAATTAATCCAATACAGGGAGATTGAAAATATACTGGTGAAAACACGTTATTATCGCCAAGGAATTGAATTCAGTTCTAGACCGGTAAGGTTGATTAGATAGATATATATATATATATATATATATATATATAAAAATATCTGTATAGATAAAAGATAAACCAGATGTGGGTTTAATCAGACATTTGTCGGCTGAGAGAAATCAAGTATTAAATTGATTTTAAATATAATTGAGGGGTATCATTATCAGAAGGCATAATTGTGTATATATATATATATATATGTTCTCAATTATTTTTGACTTTCTCACTATTTTGCATATCATTGATTGAATTTCAATTGTCACCAATTTATTATTTTGTACAAAAAAATGTATGAATAAATTATATATATATATTTTGTCTGTAACTGGGTTTTGTCTTCTATTCAACGCAGATCACGAGCTTGTTTTAGATTGATATTTATAATAAATTAGAATCTCCTTCATTACAGATTTTAATTTATTCACATAAATAATATAGACTATCGGAGACAGCATAAATATTCCGACATTACCCAGTCAAGTGGCAATGTTTAATGATAAATGAGGGCAGAGGTTATTAAATTGGTGCAATGAAAAATTTTATTTTTTTTAAACGATAATTGATTTATTGTACATATCTGAAAAAATTAAATAAAACTCACAGAAAGTTCGACGGGAACCTCGGCGGGAAATACTGCCTCTCTCCCATTTATCAACAGAAACTGTGAGTATTTAGTGGTGGTTTGGACCTTGGATCTGATGGAGAATAAGGTTGCGTCCAAGAACACATCCTAATTGTTCTGCTTCTCGTTCACCAGCTTGGTTAGAGCTCTACAAAGAATGCCATAACAAATACAATTACTACCATGGCTATTTTAATTACCGCATAATTGCCAGATAACAACATAACTAAAAAAAAATTCCCATCAAAATGTACAACAGGAGATGTTAATTTGGCGGCCTGTGATTTTCAAAAAACATGTCTTATAGGCTACACAATGCTTCTGTGTAACGAAGAATTAATTTTTAACATATGTTAATAGTTCAATATTCATTTTAAGGAACCGGTGCACAAAAAGGTCGAAGGAGACGACCTAGGTTTTGAAAAAGGAAATAATAATGAACTATTTTATCAGAGCCAGAATGGACCTAGAAACTCTATTCGGTTATTAAATGGTTTTTATCAAAAACAGTTTAATACGTGATTGACAAAGAGCATAAGACTGTTAAGAAAATAAGAACATGAAAAATACACCAATTGACACTTGCCTTTTGATATGATTTGTCTTTTCATCCAGGCCGTTGGTCGGTGGGTGATACGCCACTGCAACGCTTCTTTCGATACCCAGAATGGAACACAATTGGTTGTTCAGCTAAAAAAATAAATAACAAAACATTTCACATTATCATAGCAAGGAGCTTACATCTTACCTAACAGATTTAACATACAATAGCAAAAGGGAAATACACATACATGGTTTACAAATTCTCTACCCTGGTCCGAAAGAATTCTCTTGGGACAAACATGTTGATACACCATGGAGCAAATATGGCGTCCCACCTCAGCATCACATTTGGTTCGCAATGGGAATGCCTCCACCCATTTGGAGAAATAATCCGTAGCCGTCAAAATGTATTGAAAACCGTCCACTGTCTTAAGGAAAGGACCGGTTAGGTCAATCCCGACAAGCTCCCAGACAGGGGGATACCTATTATGAAGAAAAAAATATTTTACTTTTTTGTTGTTAAAATTTTGTAACACAATGGGTATATCATTGTAGCCTAGATATTTACCTTAATACACTGTAACGGCTGTGGAGCAGCTATTGGTTTTCCAGATTACTGGCATTGATCGCATTCCTGGATCTAATGGAAATGACATGTAAAGCGGTGTACACCTTTCCTCCTAAAACAAATAAAAGGATTAAATTTGTTGTTTACCCAATTAGCAATACCAACGGCCATTCCATGCCAGAAGAATCGCGAGGCGATGGCCGATCGTGTTCTATTGATCCCGGAATGTCCTCCGATGGGCGATGTGTGAAATTCGACAAAGATCCTCCAGGCTTTTTCCTTGTTTTTCACAAATCTTCGAGTTCTACAGAACAGCTCTCCGTCTTATAAGAAATTTCAAAATTTAGAGCTATATCAATTGAAAAAAGATATGTGCACAATTATTTATAATGAGTGTATTAGTAATACTCACCCTTTAATGTGAATTTTGATGCGACTACCCGGAGTGTCTGCCTCTGTATCTTCTTATACTTGGATGGGTAATCTCCAAAGCTTAGGAAATTAAAGTTTTCCTTGTACATTTTCTCCATACCTTTAAAAATAAAACACAATGCTCATTGTCCTTTTGTCATAAGACCCAAAAACAAAAGAACCCTGCCTGCCTCACGTAACTTTTTAACAAATGTAACTACTAATTGTAACTATTCATTTCACTGTACCAAAACTGTCCTACAACACCATGCAGTGTGACCAAACTATGGTTTAACCTGTAGTGAATATTGTAATATTCGGCAAACTATAATTTTCCTCTTAAGGTAACAACACACAATCTGTAATCAATTCCATTTTATTCAATTACATAATATCTTTGTTTGGATCAGATGCATTCGGTATTTCATGAATCACTCCAGGGTATGTGCATTGATCGCATTCCTGGATCTAATGGAAATGACATGTAAAGCGGTGTACACCTTTCCTCCTAAAACAAATAAAAGGATTAAATTTGTTGTTTACCCAATTAGCAATATCAATGGCTATTCCATGCCAGAAGAATCGCGAGGCGATGGCCGATCGTGTTCTATTGATCCCGGAATGTCCTCCGATGGGCGATGTGTGAAATTCGACAAAGATCCTCCAGGCTTTTTCCTTGTTTTTCACAAATCTTTGAGTTCTGCAGAACAGCTCTCCATCTTATAAGAAATTTCTAAATTTAGAGCTATATCAATTGAAAAAAAGATATGTGCACAATTATTTATAATGTGTATTAGTAATACTCACCCTTTAATGTGAATTTTGATGCGTTTACCCGGAATGTCTGCCTCTGTATCTTCTTATACTCGGATGGGTAATCTCCAAAGCTTAGGAAATTAAAGATTTCCTTATACATTTTCTCCATACCTTTAAAAATAAAACGCAATGCTCATTGTTCTTTTGTCATAAGACCCAAAAACAAAAGAACCCTGCCTGCCTCACATAACTTTTTAACATAAGTAACTACTAAGTGTAACTATCCATTTCACTGTACCAAAATTGTCCTACAACACCATGCAATGTGACCAAACTATGGTTTAACCTGTAGTGAATATTGTAATATTCGGCAAACTATCATTTTCCTCTTAAGGTAACAACACACAATCTATAATCAATTCCATTTTATTCAATTACATAATATCTTTGTTTTGATCGGATGCATTCGATATTTCATTAATCACTCCAGGGTATGTGTGTGTCTGTCGAGTGTGTTTATATAAATCATTCTTTCTCTGTGTGTACTTGTACAGTATGTGTGTTGGCGTATTGTCTTTTATGTTTGATGGTTATCCATTTTAATTTTTCAAAGAAATAAAAGTAAAACTGTTAGTTATCCAAACAAATTAACATTTTTTGTTAAAACCTCCAAGTTTTAAAGCGGCCATGGGAGTGGGTATATTTTTTTTCCATGGTGGTATGGGATGGAGCGCTCTATATGCGCGTTTACAATTGCGGCTCCGGAACAACCGAACGCCCATTTAGGCGCGTTCCCGGAAGTCTATGTACGTAGATTTTGACAAGGGAGATGAAGGTACGGTAGGGAAGAGCTTGTAGTGGCACCGGTACTGCATTGCTTGACATTGTCAAGGTGTACATTAACAACAATAACAGAATTTTGTGTTGTCTACATGAAAAATGCCAGTAATAAACAATATTGGCCGTAGCGATAAGCAGGTGAGCTTTCACAAACCTCCAAACAATGAAAAATTTCTATAGATCTGGACACTTAAGTGTTCAGTTGTAAAGATAACAATGTATACGTTTGTTTAACCCCGGGCCTGTTTTTTACATTCCTGCCCAGGCCATTTTTTGAAAATCTGACGTGAATTTATGTGGTAATAACTTTAAAACGCTTTTACTTATCCAGGCCATTCTGAGGTTGTTTTCTCGTCACATATCGTACTTCATGACACTGAAATAGAGTAAAACAAAAAAAAAATTCTCTACTTTTATAATATATAGTAATACCTCCTAAAATAGTAATTACTTTACATTCCCTATATGTCTACTTCATGTTTGGATCATTTTGAAAATTACATTTTATATTTTTGGGACGTCAGAAGGCTTAGAAGTTTAGAAGCAAATTTTTAACACTATTTCCAAAACACAAATTTTTCAGGATCAGTTCAGTTATGAAGTCACTATCTGGGGCTTACATATTAGATACCACCCATAAATCACCCCATTTTAGAAACTACACCCCTCAAACTTTGTTAACCCTTTAGGTGTTCCACAAGAGTGAATGGCAAATGGAGATGAAATTTCAGAATTTCACTTTTTGGGCAGATTTGTTCCAGTAGCAAAGCAAGGGTTAACAGCCAAACAAAACTCAAAATCTATTACCCTGAATCTGGGGTTTACAGAAACACCCCATGTGTGCGCGCACAGCAGGCTTCATAGTGGAAGGAGCATCATATGGCTTTTGAAGAGCGAATTTAGCTGGAATGGTATTTGGGAGACACTGAGGTGGCCCTACAGTGGAAACCCCCAAAAAAGTCACCCCATTCTGGAAACTACATCCCTCAAGGAATATTTCAAGGTGTGTAGTGAGCACTTTGACCCATCGGGCGTTTCACAGAATTAGGAAACGCTTGGCTATGAAAATGAAAAATTTCTATTTTTTTTCCATAAAAAGTTGCTTTACACCCACTTTTTTCACTTTCACAAGGGGAAACAGGTCAAAATGCACCCCACATTTTGTTCCCTATTTCCCCCCCGAATACTCCAACACCCAATATGTGATCATAAAATGATGTATGTGTGCATGGCAGGGTCCAAAAGGGAAGTAGCGCCATAGGGCTTTTGGAGGACAGATTTTACAAGATTGGCTTTTGGGAACTATGTCGCATATAAAGACACCCTGAGGTACCCCTAGAGTGGAGATCCCCAAAAAGTGACCCCATTTCGGAAACTACACCCTTGAAGGAATATTTCAAGATGTGTAGTGAGAACTTTGTCCTCAAAGGTAAAACATGGAATTGGCTGTGAAAATGAAAAATTATTATTTTTTCCTAAAAAAGTTGCTTTACACCCACATTTTTCAATTTCACAAGGGTAACGGGACAAAATGCACCCCACATTTTGTTCCCCATTTCCCCCTGAATACACCAGTGCCCAACATGTGCTCAGAAATTATGTATGGGTGCATGGCAGGGTCCAAAAGGGAAGTAGCGCCATAGGGCTTTTGGAAGACAGATTTTGCAGAATTGGCTTTTGGGAACTATGTCGCATATAAAGACACCCTGAAGTACCCCTAGAGTGGAGATCCCCAAAAAGTGACCCCATTCCGGAAACTACACCCCTTAAGGAATATTTCAATGTGTGTAGTGAGCACTTAGACCCATCAGGCATTTCACAGAATTGGAATTAAAATATAAAAATACTTCACAAGGGGTAATAGCACAAAATGCAACCCACATTTTGTTCCCTAATTCCCCCCCCCGAATACGCCAACACCTAATATGTGCTCATAAAATAATGTATGGACGCATGGCAGGGTTCTAGAGTCAAACAGCTAAATATGTATTTTGCTGCCATGTCGAATTTAAAAAATTTCCGGAGGTCCCCAGAAATGAAAAATCCCCAAAAGTGACCCATTTCGGAAAGAGCCCCCCCGTACGGACATTTTAAGTGGTGGAAAAGGGTACTTTTTACCAAACAGGTGTCTTACAGTAGGCAGAAATACTAGAGAGGATTTCAAAGCACACATTTGTAAAAATGAAAAAGTACTAGCAGACCCCAATTTTTCACTTTCACAAGGGGTTAAAGGAGAAAATGCACCCTAGTATATGTTCCCCATTTTCTCCCCATTTTCCTATGTGCTCGTAGCCTGCTGTATTGGCGCACAGCAGGCCGCTACAGGCATAGTACAAAATATGGTTTTTGCAGGCCCGAATTGGCAAACATGGATTTTAGCTGCCATGTCGCATTAAAATTTTTTCCTGAGGTCAACGGAAATGAAAAACCCCAACAAGTGACCCCATTTTAGAAAGAGCACCCCCGTATGGACATTTTAAGTGGTGGAAAGGGTACTTTTTACCAAACAGGTGTCTCACAGAATAGATTATGTAGTGGTTGTTGGAAAGTGGGTATGCAAGTGAGGTGGACTAAATCAGAGATATGGAAATATTACAGGGAGCATAAAGGATGACATTAAAAATCCATGGATGAGTGTTAGGTTCGGAAGCATTCTTTTATGCAGAGGCCAGGTTTATCAGGGCAGGTGTCACACTGATAAATGGTGTCCTTTAGTAACAAACCCGACATCTTTTTTGGGTCTTTCCCCTCTTTGCTGTTTGTGGGACTTCACCAGGGAAATGTTGTCCTGGTACAACACGGACACCATGACCTCCTGAAGTACTCGGGCCCTCCCCTTCCTGACTTTGGAAAATTAGGGCCTTGATTACCGCCTCTTGAAACTGAATGAAAGTTACTGTCTGGCCTGCAGTTCTATGTAAAATGTATGCATTGTACATTGCCATCTGTACAATGTATACGGCAAGCTTATTGTACCACACCTTAGTTTTACGCATGGCACTGTAGGGCTTCAGAACTTGATTGGACAGATCAACCTCTCCCATGTGCCTGTTGTAATCAAGGATGCAGTCAGGCTTGTTGACAGGGGTAGTGGTACCTCGCACTTGGGCAGGAGAACTGATGTTTGTGTGAATGGATTTAGTGGGTTGTATCCGGGAATCTTTCCCCTCATAAACCCGGAACCTGTAGGTGTACCCAGAGGTACTCTTGCACAGCTTGTTCATTTTTATTTAACCCTTCCTTTAAAATGTACAAGGGACTCGTCTGTGCTGATTTCTTTTGCTGGGCTGAACACCTCTGTAAATTCTCAGTTGAGGTGCTCCAAAAGGGGTCTTATTTTGAATAGACTGTGCATTATCATTGTACTGTAGGAATTTCAAAATGGATTTAAATCTTGAGCGGGACATGGTCATATTGTAAATTGGAGTGTTGTACAAAACATCCGAACTCCAATACTGTCTCATTTCTGTTTTTTGTTACAAGACCCATATGCAGCAACAGCCCCCAAAACTTCATAATGTCTGCTGCATTTACAGGGGTCTAGCATATGAGGATGTTGGGTTTTGAGAAATAAACTGCTGGGCGTACAAATTTGTTTGGGTCACGATCAAATTTATGAATTTGCCAGAGATATAGATTTTGAAAAAATCAATTTCTGTGTAAAGCCTGTCCAGTCAATCTGGATTCCAGTGTTTCCCACAAACTCTATATAGGGGATCACTGGGGGGGGGGTTACTTAATCTCTCCTGGGGCGTCTCCTTGAGGGTCCCTCATCACCGGATGATGATGATGTTGAGTAGAGGAATGTGGCATCCTCTTCTCCCTCACTTACAGACTCCGTTTCAGAGGCAAGGATGGCGTATGCCTCTTCAGCAAAGTACATTCTCTGGGATGTACTGGACATTTTTATTGGTGTATGTAAAGTGAAAAGTGTCAGGGGGGTGTATGTGGTGATTTAACACGTGAGGGGACTTGTAATGAATTAATTAAAATAAAATTTATGATAAAGAAAAAAAGAGAAAGAATAAAAAGATAATGAAAGAATTTGATACAAATTTAGAAAAAAAGGCATATATATATTTGTGGGAGGAGCTAAGCGAGGAACAGAATAGGCATGCCTATGGACTGTCCTGACCTAACTGGCTGGAGTGTGCCCGGCGCTAGTGACGAGGTAAGGCCTGAATAAATGGGCCACCTAGGAGGAGAGTATAAGAAAGGGGATGGGAGAGAGGGGCAACAACGGGCGCCCTCCTGCTTGTAGGAGGGGGTTTAAATAGGGTAAGTGCGTTCCTCCCACAATTACAGTCTGCAAGCAGCCTTCCTTCAACATTTGTGGGAGGAGCTAAGCGAGGAACAGAATAGGCATGCCTACGGACTGTCCTGACCTAACTGGCTGGAGTGTGCCCGGCGCCAGTGACGAGGTAAGGCCTGAATAAGTGGGCAAAAAGAGAACCGGTACGTAGCAGGGAGTGAAGCATTTATTGAAGCATTGTGTGAATTATAATTCCAAAGAACAAAAGGCTCTGGAGATCTCAGCCCGTGGATTCGGAATGTACCTTGTAAAGCAGGACGACCGCCAACGACCCATCTTGCGGATGACGTGCGCCGTTACCTGGTGACTCGATGCTGCGGACGCGGCCCCTATGCGAAAGGAGTGCCCGGATATCGTGCTAGGGTTGAAACCCAGCCCTGCGGCCAGGGTGCGGATGTTGGAGATGAACAGGGTTGAAGACAGGGGCTTACCGTTGATCGGGAGCAACGGGTCGTCTAGAGCGGGAGATTGGAGGGAGGCCAGGAGCTCCTGGAGCACCTTGATAGGACTCCAACAGGTGGCCGTAGGGAAAATTCCACCTCTGTGGGAGGATCGGTCTGATTGGTCTTGGAGGATGGGATGGATAGGATGAAGTGGTCGGAGTAACAGGTGAGATGTCGCCTGAGCAGGGTTGTTCGGGAGATGGCGCTGCAGGGGAATTCCCCAGGTCTAAGGAACCCATAGAACCCGAGGTACATGGCCGCTTTGGTAATGATGCTTGCTGGTTGCCCAAAAGGAAGACCGTCTAGGGCTATGGATAACTTGCGGAAAAGCTCACCTGACACCGGCTGCCTGCGCACCTGGACCGCCGCGCTAACTTTCTGAATGTCCCTGAGGGTGGCTTTGATGGCCTGATTTGAAAAGATGGATCTGGCAGAAGGGTCGCTGAGCATCCGGTGGTGTTGGATGCCAGCCAAATACAGCTTGATGGTATTGAAAGAGAGGTGGCGGTGGGTGTGGCAATGGGCTATGAAGGCCATGGTAAAAGTGACCTGTCCACCTCCCCTTGTCAGCGAACCGCTTGAACATGATGAACCCGGCGTCATAGTTCCTGGCGGTGTTGGCGGCTAGCGACCGTTGGACTAATGACCGTGCGATTGCTATCAGGGGCTCTAGTTCAGCAGGAGGGCGCTGTAAGGTGGAGCTGGAATGCCGACGGGATCTGCCTCTGGGAGTTCCTAGAAGAAAACATTGAGGTTAAAACGAGACAGGGCGTCGGCCGCCACGTTCTGCGTTCCCTGGATATGGAAAGCGAAGACATGGAAGTTAAACTCCAAGGACAGCCAGACAAGTTTACGTAGCAGGGCCATGATCCTGGGAGATTTGGCCCTCCCCTTTGAAATAACCTCTACCAGGACCTGACTGTCCGTCCTGAAGATGACTGACCTGTTCGCCCAGAGCGGACCCCAAACGTGGGCAGCCGCCACTATGGGGTATAACTCATGGCCTCAGCCTCGGACAGGAGCTCCATCGGCCAACTGCGGATAGAAGATTGCCGCGAACCCGCGGGAGGCCGCGGCGTCGGTGAAAACCGTGGGGGATGCTGCGTCCGGGGTTGGCACAAATAATGAGATGCCATTCCACCCGGTCAGGAAAGCTTGCCTCATCTGAAGAGGCGTGACCGTCCAGCCGGACGGTGGAGTCCTGATCCGGAGCGGTTGGGAGGAGATTGAGCAGCCGGGAAATGAAGGACCTGCCCTGTGGCATGATTTTGAATGCACAGGTAAGGAACCCTAACAGGGACTGGAGCTCCCGCTTGGACAAAACTCCGGAAGAGGCCGCGGAGGAAACGGCAGCCTTGATCTTAGCCAGCTTGGCCGCGGGGAGGCTGGCCTCCATGCGGACCGAATCCAGGGTGATGCCCAAGAAGGTCACCCTGGTGCTTGGACCCTCCTTCTTGGCGGATGCCACGGGTACATCGAGGCCGGCGAACAGCTGGAGCAAACTCGCCAACCCTGAGGGGAGGCTCTGGGGCCTCTCGGCGATCAGGAAATCATCCAAATAATGTATGACCATGTCCAGACCCCCATGATGGACAAGGATCCAGTGCAGAGCACAGGCGAACCTGTCGAACAGCCACGGGCTGCTTTTAGACCCAAATGTGAGCCGGTCAGCGAAATAGAACCCGTCCACCTAATGCAACCCATAATACTGCCATAGCCGAGGAAGGATGGGGAGCAGTTTAAAGTCGTCTGCGATGTCGGCCTTGGCCAACCAAGCCCCCTCCACGGCCAGCCGGATGTACTGGATGGCCTCGTCTATGGACGCGTAGGACATCGAGAATTCTTCTGACGGGATCAGGGAGTTAAGGCTGGGGATCGGCGGCATGTGAGGAGCTGACAAGTCGTATATCAGACGTTTTTTATTGGAGGCCTGCTTGGAGACCAGGCCAATGGGATTTATCCTCCAAGTAGCAAAGGGGATGGTTTTGAACGGGCCTAGGAGAAAACCCTTTCGAACCTCGTCCTGTAACAGGGTGGCAACCGCCTCTGGGTCTTGATTAGCAGACTGTAGGTTCCTTCCCTCCCAGGAAACTTGAGGGAGGGCAATGAAGCCCGTATCGAAGCCGGCGAGAAGGAACTCTACTGACTGGTGATCGGGATGGTCTCGCAACAGGACGCCCAAGAGCTCGATGTTGATGTCGGCCAGTCATAGTCTTACGTTGTCTCTTCGGGCAGCTGGAGCGGGGGTGGGCCCTGAAGCAGAGGGAGCAGACGTGCAAGGCCCTGCAACTACTGAAACCACAACCCCCGGCGTTGAAGTTGTTGCAGACCTGACTCTGCCCTAAGTAAGTAATGGGCCTGCCCAGCTTGTCAGTGGACCCTTGGAATCGTGTGCCGGAGGAGCCTGGCAGGGAACCCTCCCGGCCCGAGGTGGGGAGGTTGGGACACCAGTCGGCTGTGTGCTGTATGGACTGGCACACTGCGCACGTGGGGGCCTGCAACCCGGCAAAATGGTGACAGAACAGCTCCATGTCCAGGTTTGCCCAGTCTGTGATGAATTGGAACTGGGCGAGGGCGGCGGCCGCCTTGGCTGAAAAAGACCTGTGGTAGTCATAGAAGTTTGTTCCGCCGTACTTGTAACCTAAGTCGGTGACCCGGTACAAATAGGAATCCAGCTCCTCACGCCTGTGTGGCTAGATGCTGCAGATGGTATCCCGGTAGAGGCTAAATGCCAGGACAAATTCGGGGATTGACAGCTTACGGTTCAGGCGGGCATCCTTGGCCCGCAGAACCACCGAGACCTCCCCGCAATTAATTACCTTATTCTCAGATACGTCTTGCGTCGCAATGAGAATGGACGCCAGGTTGACGTCCCTCCCCGCCAGGATGTCCTTTTTCAGGTTTTCTGGGATGAAATGCGAGGGGGCAATCTGGGGGCTGGTACGGACCGTACCTGGCGCCGACTCCTGGGATGTAGACGGTAAGGCCGGAAGGGCTGGGGAAGGTGGTGCCGCCGGCCGGGACTCATATTCCCCCATCCTGGTTAGGATATCTGCAACCGAACCTGCCAGACTGCCGATGGTGGCCTGCAACTGCAGCAGGGATAGCTGGATCGACGAGAGAGAGGGTTGGTCACTTGAGCCCGATGGTGCCGTCATAGGAGACGGTACAGCTCCGCTTTTCTCGCGGAGACGGGATGGTGAATTCCTCTTCTGTTGAGCTCTGCAACAAGCTTCGGGACCGTCCAGCTCCGCAGAGAGGGGTTGCTGGCGTGCCCTGATACGGAGGTCCCGGGTAAAGACAGGCTATCATCCGACTCCGGGGCCTGCGACATCTTCAAGCTGCATGGAGGAGGTATGAAGGCAACAGGTGAGATTCCTTCCCCCTCCCCCAGATGACCGAACAAGCGCTGCAGGGGAACGGTTTGACCGTGTAGAGGTGTTCGTTACTTACCTGGAATGGAACGAACCACGCTACTGACTTCTGTGGTGAGATGGAGACCTATGAACGGGAGCTTGTGACAACGAATACGTAACGCAGTGACAGGGTGCAACAGCAGCCTCGTGGCTGGATCTTACCTGGACAAGGAGGAGACTTGGCGCAACGATAGTGGCTTGTTCGCAGTTCTGGTGGCCGAGGCCCTGTTTATGTGAAGAAATAAGCTGTGTTTGGACCGATACCCGGCGAGGGATGCGAACAGCTGGTCCCTCATGCAGCGAAAGGGTGCGTGACCTTGACCCAAGTGAACCTGGACCGGAACCGTGCCCGAGTGACCCAGGGAACACATGACACCCGGGTTTGTACTGCCCATGACACCTGACCAAACACGGGGACCACATGACCCCCGAAACAGGGAACACATGACCCCTGAACGCACAGGAACACAAGATGCCCGGCCAATCAAGGGGATCCATGATACCTGAGCGAACAGGGAACACATGACCCCAGAATGAACAAGGGACACATGGCCCCGAGTGACCCAGTGAACACGTGACATCAACACGAAGCCGGGTGGGCCCCGTACCTGACCGATTTTGGGGAAAATCATGATACTTGAGCGATTCAGGGAGACATTGCACCTGAGCGATTCAGGGAGACATTGCACCTGAGCGATTCAGGGAGACATTGCACCTGAGCGTTTTAGGGGAGACATTGCACCTGAGCGATTCGGGGAGACATTGCACCTGAGCGTTTTAGGGGAGACATTGCACCTGAGCGACTCAGGGAGACTTTGCACCTGAGCGACTTAGGGAAGACATACACCTGAGCGAATCAGGAAAGACATTTTACCTGGGTGGTACTGGGAACATTTGCAAGCAGATTGGGGACCTCATTGCATGAAGTGAATACGGGATTACTAGCGCCCGAGCACCTCAGGGAGCACGTCATGCCTGAGCGAAACGGGGATGACATTGCACCTCGGCGAATCAGGGGGCAAATGACACCTGGTGGCTTCAGGGACGACATGACGACCGAGCGGATCGGGAGCGGCACCATGACTGACGTGACCCTGAGCGATTCAGGGAAGCGGGACCCATGGGTGACCTAAGGGCAGCCGCACCGGCGTGAGGCCCAGGTGCCAGACCCCCGACCTCAGGGAACGACTGGCCTCAATCACCCAGGGGGTGGAAATCGGACAATGCACTGGCGTGGCTGGAAGGTGCCCCGCTTGGCATTGAAACAAGGATCCCCCCCTTTTTTTTTTAACCAGCATTGCGGGGGTTAACAGGTAGCAGGCCAACAGCCAGAACAAGCCTGATTTTGAACCAAAGTTCCCCTTGATAGGTTTATTTTTTTTTATTTTTTTAACACCAGCAGTGCGGGGGTTAACAGGCAGCAGGCCAACAGCCAGGAGCCGGCAACCCGTCCAGGGGGAACGGGCCCCCTGGAGGCAGGCCGCCGCGCTGCTACTCCCGGCGCCTGGGACCCCCACACTGGAAACATAGCATGGAGATATTCAGGAGGAGAATTCTCCCAAAGTCATCAGTTATGATGGAAACCCTTGACATGGAGTCACTGGTCAGTTATAGTCAATGAAACCTTCCACTGTTCAAAACAATCAAGCTAACTAGTTCTGGATCTCCTGTTGAGAAGGACTAGGGCAAGAAGACTTGGTCCCGAGCCGCAGTGTGAGCCGTCCCCGTCGGCCAACCTCCCCCCCCAACTCGCGGCGCATGCGCCAGAGGGATCGGAACCCGGAGCTGGGAGGGGGGTGTGGAGGCCCCGCAACGAGCCCCACCGGAACAGCTGCGGCGGCGGGCAGTGCGGGGGTTTGACGAGCAGCTGATGCGCTGCCAAACCCTGGAAGTGACGTCAGGCGCTAAGCTGCTGAAGCAAGAGGCAATAGCATGCAACAACGGGCGCCCTCCTGCTTGTAGGAGGGGGTTTAAATAGGGTAAGTGCGCTCCTCCCACAATTACATATATATATATATATATATATGTATATAGGCATTAAACCTGAGCAGACGCAGTCAGTAATTGACAGTACTGACCGGACTTGCTGGTTGAATAAAAGTATCTTTAAGTCAAAATTTGCCAGGGGTATGAATAATTATGGGCAGCACTGTATATATAGCTAGCTAGCTGCTGATTAGCACTTACCAGTCACAAGTCTGAAAATTGAAAAAAAAAGTGGTGCAGAGCCAACAAAAAGCCAAAAAAGGACGGAGGGAGGGGACAATATAAACTATATAATAGTTTATGTAGATTAAAGAGTTATTGTGCATGGCTGTTTTATATTACTGTGGTTTTTGCTGTCCCATTATTGTTGTTACTTTTATATTCTACATAACCTGCTATATAATTGTAGGGTGCAGCGTTTTCTGACTTTCGGAACTGTACCGTACTATTTTTGCGCCAAAAAATGGTGCCCTGGACAGAATGGCTCATGAACCGTGGTCCAATAGCTTATCTACTAAAACTGAGCAGGTAGCCAATTATATTAAATAATATAATATAATAAATAAGGCCTTTGGCAGTTTTTGGCAAACACCTGCTGCCTCGATCTCTCCTATTGGACGGATTACTAAGACATAAGCATTGCAGCTACGGAGCTGAAGGGGGGGGGGAGGAGGTGTCATGTGAAGGTGACCGATGCTAAAAAAGACAGCACCTGTCTCCTCAGAGGTGAGGCAGAGGACACCAGTGTTTTGTTCCCCTGCAAACTCTGATATTGGCTGTTACAACTCTACAGCCAATGGCATCACTATAGCTGCACAGGGAGAGGCATAAATTCACATATGGGGTGGTGTTCAGGTGTATTATAGGCGAAAAGTGGAACTAAATGTGGGGTGCATTTAGTGCTGTTACTACTTGTTGAATAAAAAAAAAATTGTGTATGATCCTTTTATTTGTTTTTGTTTTTTAATTTAATTACAACAGTTTTTTTTTTAGAAGACAATCGTTGCCTCATTATGTTAAATTGCAGATTGATCCAATTGTTAGTATATTCATTGTGGGGTGTAGTTCGCGTAATTGAGTCAATTTGTTTTGTTTTCAACTCTAGGGTCACATAAGGGTGTCTTCTCTTAACATGCGACAGCTCCCAATTACCATTAATCTAAATCCTCTAGATTAAAGCCATATTGTGCTCCTTGCAGTCTGAAGCCTGCTGTGCGACCAAAGATCAGTTTTTGTGCACAACTTATATTTTTTTTTGTAAAATACATATTCTAGGTAATGCGTTTAAGATTTTTTATTATCTTAATTTAATGTTTTAAAAAAAAAATATAGAAATTTATAATTTGCTCAAATTATTTAGATAACTTTTCATTAGATTAGCATTGGACAATTAGATTGTTAAGAGTTTATAGAATCAATTTTGATTAGCTAGAGGGTGTGTAGTTTCTGAAATGGGGTTATTTATGGTATTTGTCGTTTACACTATGTAACGCTCAAAAAGTGACTGCATAACTGAACTGTTATTGAATTTTTTTTTTTAAAACAGTATTGATGAATAGAGATGTCGCGAACATAAAATTTTTATTTCGCGATCGGGCAAACCACCATACACTTCAATAGGCATGCGAAATTTAAAACCCACATGGACTCTTTCTGTCCACAATAGTGATGGAAAAGTTGTTTCAAGGGGACTAACACCTGGACTGTGGCATGCCGGAGGGGGATCCATGGCAAAACTCCCATGGAAAATTATATAGTTGACCAGAGTCTAGTTTTAATCCATAAAGGGCATAAATCACCTAACACTTCAAAATTATTTTGAATAACGTGCTTTAAAACATCAGGTATGATGTTGTATCGATCAGGTAGTGTAAGGGTTACGCCCGCTTCACAGTGACAGACCAAACTCCCCATTTAACGCACCGCAAACTCCCCATTTGCACAAGGTTGGATACCAAGCTATCCATGTACCGTTCCTTGTCCTCACTGATGTCATTAAAGGTCTTTTCCTCCACCCAGCCACGTACAACACCAAGGGTCCCCGAAAGGTGACAACAAGCCCCTTGGAACGCCTGCTGTGGTTGGTCTTCCACCTCCTCCAAGCCTCCTTCCTCCTCTGACTCCTCTCTCTGCGTTATTATAAGGTGTGTTAAGTAGTACTATTCCTATCAGCTTAATCCCTGTTACGTCCCCTATGAGGGGACATGTATATGGAATCGATTTTAGGAACCGGAAGATGGAAAAAGAGGCTTGGTCGGTCCTCCTATTTCCAATTTGGGGCACTGCGTGTGCAATCTACTGTGCCACCAGATAGGAGTGGTGTGTTAAGTAGTACTATTCCTATCATTTTAATCCCTGTTACGTCCACTAGTATTATTATTATAAGGTGTGTTAAGTAGTACTATTCCTATCAGTTTAATCCCTGTTACGTCCCCTTTCAGGGGATGTGTATGGAATAGATTTTAGACAACCGCAAAGAGTTATCAATAGTTGACACACTCATGACAAATTTTATACCTCTATGCGTCAATCTTGGTGTAGTGATGACTGTGCTCGTTCGCACGTTTGGGAGATTGCAGGCGATGGGGGTTTTCCAAGGCCTATGGTCGTGCTGAGGTAGTTCAGTGACAGTTAAGTGACCCAGAAAACAATGATTCTGCAGTGTGGGCCCATTGTTGGCCTAGTAGGCTTTAATGATCACCTTAAATGATCAAAAAGAAAATGTTTTTTTCTATGCAAAATTATCCAGCCGATCACTTTTGGTCTGTTCACAATGAAGCAACGACCTTATCATCTGGGGTGTGCCAACATTGCCATTGCCAACACACTCATAGAGGTGGTTGCTTCATTGTGATACGCAAGCCCCTTCACCACAACAAGGTAACGATCACGAAGGGGAATTGACACATGTATGTGCCTTTTTTTTGTTTGTTTTTTTAAGCCACAGTGCAGCACCAGAGGCCAGAAAAATAAGGTATTGATGTTTCCCAGGCAGAAAGTGCCCTAAAACATTGCGGCTTGAACCCTAGTTGGTGGCGGATAAGTCACGCAAGTCATCCGGCATTCAGAGATAAAATACAGCAGCGTGTGGACCATTTTTAGCCCAAGGCAGCTCATCTCATCAGGCCTTTTTTAGTCGAATGTATCGCCCACTGTCAGTCCCTTCGGGATCCATCCCTCATTCATCTTAATAAAGGTGAAGTAATCAACACTTTTTTGACCCAGGCGACTTCTTTTGGCAGTGACAATGCCTCCTGCTGCACTGAAGGTACATTCTGACAGGACACTTGAAGCGGGGCAGGCCAGAAGTTCTATCCCAAATTGGGATAGCTCAGGCCACAGGTCAAGCCTGCACACCCAGTAGTCAAAGGGGTTCATCGCTCCTCAGAGTGTAGATATCTGCAGTTAAGGTGAGGTAATCTGCTACCTGTCGGTCGAGTAGTTCTCTGAGGGTGGACCCCGATGCATAGGACTTAAAGGCTGTGGCGATGCATAGGACTTATAAAGCTCCGCATGTCCTCCATCAACAACACGTCTGTCCTTGCCGGCGTGGTCATGGTAGGAGGAGGATTAC
The DNA here is from genome assembly GCF_014858855.1 of Bufo gargarizans. Classification (NCBI taxonomy): domain Eukaryota; kingdom Metazoa; phylum Chordata; class Amphibia; order Anura; family Bufonidae; genus Bufo; species Bufo gargarizans. Next base: position 428,593,741 of record NC_058083.1, read on the forward strand.
TTTCACCTCTTCCCCTGTTAGATTCCCGTTGTGCTGTGACATCACCCTTATACGCTGTGTAAAGCATACTTTTTAATTTATTTTGGAACTGCTGCATCCGATTTCCGGTAATTTGGTAACATTTCAGGCACTTTCTGATTATCCCGGGAGTCTAGTAGCATGGCCACCCAGTACAGGTTGTTCTCCTTTAGCCTTTTTATACGAGGGTCCCTCAACAGACACGACAGCATAAAAGACTCCATTTGCACAAGGTTGGACGCCGAGCTACTCATGTCCCGTTCCTGGTCCTCAGTGATCTCACTGAAGGTATGTTCTTCCCCCCAGGATGCCTGTTGTGGTTGGTCTTCCTCCTCAAAGCCACATTCCTCCTCACACTCCTCTTCCTCACACTCCTCTTTCAGTGTTGCGGTGATGGTGACCACACTTCCTCTTCCCTCTGCACGTTCCAGGAAGAAAACAAATGGGATGATGTCGCTGATGGTGCCTTCGGTTCGACTGACTAGGTTTGTCACCTCCTCGAAAGGACGCATGAGCCTACAGGCATTGTGCATGAGCGTCCAGTAACGTGACAAAAAAAATTCCCAGCTCCGCAGAGACTGTCCTAGCACCCCGGTCATACAAATACTCGTTGACGTCTTTTTCTTGTTGGAGCAGGGGGTCAAACATTAAGATTGTTGAAATCCAACGTGTCGGGCTGTCGCAAATCAAGCGCCTCACTGGCATGTTGTTTCGCCGCTGGATATCTGAAAAGTGCGCCATGGCCATGTAGGAATGCCTGAAATGGCCACACACCTTCCTGGCCTGCTTCAGGACGTCCTGTAAGCCTGGGTACTTATGCACAAAGCGTTGTACGATCAGATTACACACATGTACCATCTTGCCCAAATTCAATGCCGCCAACAAATTGCTTCCGTTGTCACACACCACTTTGCCGATCTCCAGTTGGTGCGGAGTCAGCCACTGATCCACCTGTGCGTTCATGGCGGACAGGAATGCTAGTCCAGTGTGACTCTCTGATTTCAGGCAAGTCAACCCCAAGACGGCGTGACACTGTCGTATCCGGGATGTGGAATAGCCCCTGGGGAGCTGGGGGGGTGCCGTTGATGTGGAGCAAGACGCAGCAGCAGAAGAGGACTCAGCCGAGGAGGTTATGGAAGAGGATGGAGTAGGAGGAGTAGAGGAGGTGGCAGCAGGCCTGCCTGCAAGTCGTGGCGGTATCACCAACTCCTCTGCAGAGCCATGCATTCCATGCTTGGCAGCAGTCAGCAGGTTTACCCAATGCGCAGTGTACGTGATATACCTGCCCTCACCGCGCTTTGCCGACCAGGTATCAGTGGTCAGATGGACCTTTGTCCCAACACTGTGTGCCAGACATGCCATGGCTTCCTTTTGCACAATCGAGTACAGGTTGGGGATTGCCTTTTGTGCAAAGAAATTTCAGCCGGGTACCTTCCACTGTGGTGTCCCAATAGCTACAAATTTTTTGAAGGCCTCAGACTCCACCAGCTTGTATGGTAAAAGCTGGCGGGTTAAGAGTTCAGACAAGCCAGCTGTCAGACGCGGGGCAAGGGGGTGACTTTGTGACATTGGCTTCTTACGCTCAAACATGTCCTTGACAGACACCTGACTGGGCAGATGAGCAGGAACTGCTCAAGGCGAGAGACGAATTGGCGTATGGTTGAGAGGGTGCAAGGAGGAGAGCAGTGGTTGACGTGGCTGAAGATGCTGGACCAGGAGGAGGATGGCGGCTTTGAGTTTGTGTGCTGCTTGTGCAATGAGCAGGACACTGGTATAATGGCAAATAATGCAGTGGGTCAGGATATATATATAAGTTTATAGTTTGTTCGTGACGCCAATTGAAGCTTGCGCAGGTACTGTAGCAGGGCCCTTTAAGATGTTATAGCTCACGTACCAGGTGAGGAATGCCAGAGGGGGATAATGTCTCTGTGTAATTTCAACGGTGTCTCCTACCTTGGTACAGCTGGACTCCTGGATCCTGGCTCCTGGCTCACTTGCAATAAAATGAGTGTTGTTAATTGGAGTAATTGAGGAATGAATGAGATCCAGACTTGAAGTATAATGCAACTTGTCTTTACTGGATGGCAACAGAAATCCATACGAGTTAAAGCATTAGTCTTTAGGTCCCAGCAGGTATTGGCAATGTATGGCAGGGATCAATATCTCTTCTGCTCCTATACTATATGCCTGAAGAATCTGACAGGTATTTATCTTCTGTTCTGTCTTCTGCTTGGTATGGGCCTGACTAGCTTAGGAGGAATTTGGCTTCTCCTGGTCTCTGGATAAGTACTCAAAGGACTGCTCGCAGGGAATGGTTCTTCCTGGAGATGTGTAGTTCTGGAGGTGTTGCTTGGCTGTCCACAGCAGAGGCTGGAGGGCTCAGACTGGGAGGAGTGATTCTTGGCCTCAGCCGAGGCTGGATCCTAGGTTGGGGTCCCTGTAACCGGGAGCTCCTACTAACACAGCCTGCCCCTAGCAGGGGTGGCTGGTGCACTAACTTAACTTCCTTCTCCTCCTCATGAGACAAGACATGGGAACAGCCCACTTCTGCTCATACAGGGGAGACTAGACTGGAATGAACTATTCCAGCCTAGATATACTAAACTTGCTAAGGTCTGCTAAATACATTGCTGCCACCTGCTGGTGCACATGGAAATTACAGCATAATATATCAAACAGGCCTGGAACATATACAGACGTGGACAAAATTGTTGGTACCCTTTGGTCAATGAAAGAAAAAGTCACAATGGTCACAGAAATAACTTTAATCTGACAAAAGTAATAATAAATTAAAATTCTATAAATGTTAACCAATGAAAGTCAGACATTGTTTTTCAACCATGCTTCAACAGAATTATGTAAAAAAATAAACTCATGAAACAGGCATGGACAAAAATGATGGTACCCCTAGAAAACACAGAACATAATGTGACCAAAGGGACATGTTAATTCAAGGTGTGTCCACTAATTAGCATCACAGGTGTCTACAACCTTGTAATCAGCCATTGGGCCTATATATATGGCTCCAGGTAATCACTGTGTTGTTTGGTGATATGGTGTGTACCACACTCGACATGGACCAGAGGAAGCAAAGGAAAGAGCTGTCTCAAGAGATCAGAAAGAAAATTATAGACAAGCATGTTAAAGGTAAAGGCTATAAGACCATCTCCAAGCAACTAGATGTTCCTGTGAGTACAGTTGCACATATTATTCATAAGTTTAAGATCCATGGGACTGTAGCCAACCTCCCTGGACGTGGCCGCAGGAGGAAAATTGATGACAAATCTAAGAGACGGATAATCCGAATGGTAACAAAAGAGCCTAGAAAGACTTCTAAAGAGATTCAAGGTGAACTTCATGCTCAAGGAACATCAGTGTCAGATCGCACCATCCGTCGTTGTTTGAGCCAAAGTGGACTACATGGGAGACGACCAAGGAGGACACCATTGTTGAAAACGAATCATAAAAAAGCAAGACTGGAATATGCCAAACTACATGTTGACAAGCCACAAAGCTTCTGGGAGAATGTCCTGTGGACAGATGAGACAAAAATCGAAGTTTTTGCCAAGGCACATCAGCTGTATGTTCACAGACGAAAAAATGAAGCATATCAAGAAAAGAACACTGTCCCTACTGTGAAACATGGAGGAGGCTCTGTTATGTTCTGGGGCTGCTTTGCTGCGTCTGGCACAGGGTGTCTTGAATCTGTGCAGGGTACAATGAAATCTCAAGACTATCAAGGAATTCTAGAGAGAAATGTACTAGCCAGTGTCAGAAAGCTTGGTCTCAGTCGCAGGTCATGGGTCTTGCAACAGGACAATGACCCAAAACACACCGCTAAAAACACCCAAGAATGGCTAAGAGGAAAAAATTGGACTATTCTAAAGTGGCCTTCTATGAGCCCTGACCTCAATCCTATTGAGCATCTTTGGAAGGAGCTGAAACATGCAGTCTGGAAAAGGCACCCTTCAAACCGGACACAACTGGAGCAGTTTGCTCATGAGGAGTGGGCCAAAATACCTGCTGAGAGGTGCAGATGTCTCATTGACAGTTACAGGAAGCGTTTGATTGCAGTGATTGCCTCAAAAGGTTGCGCAACAAAATATTAAGTTAGGGGTACCATCATTTTTGTCCATGCCTGTTTCATGAGTTTATTTTTTTACATAATTCTGTTGAAGCATGGTTGAAAAACAATGTCTGACTTTCATTGGTTAACATTTATAGAATTTTAATTTATTATTACTTTTGTCAGATTAAAGTTATTTCTGTGACCATTGTGACTTTTTCTTTCATTGACCAAAGGGTACCAACAATTTTGTCCACGTCTGTATATACAGGGAAATGCAATGTTAGATTACACAAGATGACAATAAATAAAGATGACAATAAATATACACCTGACATCTTGTAGCAGGGAAACAGTTTAGTAACATACTCTGGGATGTTACACTTGTACTCATGTGTTGATCCCATAGGCGTTTGTGAAGTGCGATCATGTGCTATCACAAAGCAGTTGTACCTAGGTGGGTGTTGGACTTCCCACGACTATTTTTATTTTTTTGGGCACAGGTTGCAAATGGCATCGCTGTTGTCAGAGGCAGACACACACAAAAAAAAAATGCCACACTGCTGAACTCTGCAATGACGGCATTCTGGTGGTGGCAACAGCATACGTTGATTGGCGTGCTGTCTGGCTAACCCCGGTGCCGATACATGCTGTCTGACTGTGCCACTAGCTCCTTGCGACAACCTCCCCCTGTTTCCAACTAGTCTCCTCCTCCTCTCTGTCTCCCACCTGTTCTTCTTCTCTTCGAACGGGCACCCACTTGACATCCACGGACACATCGTTATCATCAACCGCTTCACTTGTATCTGACAACTCTGCAAAGGAAGCAGCAGCGGTTACAACATCATCATCATCACACCGTACGTCCATGTGTGTAATGCTGCCTGACTGAGACATATCCCTGCTATCTACATCTTTTGGCAATAATGGTTGCGCATCACTCATTCCTACTGATGTGTAAATACCTCCTCTGACAGATCAAGTGAAGCCGCTCTGGTGCTAGTGTTGGTGGTGGCGGCAGGCGGGCGAGTGGTAACTTGAGAGGTGCCCGAAGCTGAGCTGGAGGAGGATGGTGCATCAAGGTTCTGAGCGGAAGCTGTAGAAGCTTTGGTGTCCTGTGTTAGCCAGTCAACTATGTCCTCAGAACTTTTCGAGTTCAGGGTACCTGGCCTCTGAACACTGGGCATTATTCTAGGGCCAAAGGGAATCGCAGCACCATGACCACGACGGCCCCTGCGGGGTGGGCTGCCTTTTTTTTTTAGATTAGTTAAGTTGTACTATGCATGCAAGCTACTGTGACACCAGATATGAGTTGCGCTGGTGACACTATGCACTTGCAGCAGGGCCTTAAACACACAAACACGTGTGTGCAACTGACTGCTAGTTATTCACAGTCAAAATTGTTGTTTTTCTTTAAATATAATCGAAAGTGACACCATGCACTTGCAGCTGGGCCTTAAGCACACAAACATGTGTAGGCAACTGACTGCTAGTTATTCACAGTCAAAATAGTTGTTTTTCTTTAAAAGTAATCGAATGTCACACCAGATATGAATGGCGCTGAAGTGACACTATGCACTGGCAGCTGGCCAGTCTCTTAGAAGGGCCTTAAACACACAAACACGTGTGTGCAACTGACTGCTATTTATTCACAGTCAAAATTGTTGTTTTTCTTTAAATCTAATCAAATGTGACACCAGATATGAGTTGCGCTGGTGACACTATGCACTTGCAGGGCATGAAACACACGCGCGTGCCAGCAACTGACTGCTATTATATTACAGTCCAAAATGTTTATATTTTTTTAAATGCAAGCTACTGTGACACCAGATATGAGCCTTAGGCCTCTTTCACACGACCGTTTTTTTTTTCCGTTTTGCGGGCCGTTTTTTGCGGTCCGTATACGGTCCGTATACGGAACCATTCATTTCAATGGTTCCGCAAAAAAAACGGAATGTACTCCGTGTGCATTCCGTTTCCGTATTTCCGTTTTTCCGTTCCGTTTAAAGATAGAACATGTCCTATATTTGGCCGCAAATCACGTTCCGTGGCTCCATTAAAGTCTATGGGTCCGCAAAAAACGGAATGCATACGGAAATGCATCCGTATGTCTTCCGTATCCGTTCCGTTTTTTGCGGAACCATCTATTGAAAATGTTATGCCCAGCCCAATTTTTTATATGAAATTACTGTATACTGTATTTGCCATACGGAAAAACGGAACGGAACAACGGAACGGAAACGGAACCACAACGGAAGCAAAAAACGGAACAACGGATCCGTGAAAAACGGACCGCAAAACACTGAAATGGACATACTGTCGTGTGAAAGAGGCCTTACACACACGCTGGCAGGCAACTGCAATTAGATTACACAGGGGGGGGGGGGGGGGGAAAGCAGACATGTTCTAGCCCTAAAAAGGCCTTTTCGGGGTGCTGTTAGCTATCGATCTCCCTATTAAATCAACAGCAGCTACACTGTCTCTCCTCTCACTAAGAATGCAGCTTCCGAATTAAACTAAAATGGATGCTGTCCTGGAGGTAGGAGGGTCTGCTGCTGATTGACTGGAATGTGTCTGCTGTCTGTGAGGTACAGGGTCAAAGTTTACACAATGATGACGAATAGGGAGCGGACCGAACTTTGCATATGTTCGCCCGCCGCGGCGAACGCGAACAAGCTATGTTTCCCGGGAACTATTCGCCGGCGAATAGTTTGGGACATCTCTATTGATAAATTAGTTTTCTTCTCAATTTCTAAGCCTTCTAACGTCACAAAAAATGTATATTTCATTTAATAAATGATCTAAACATGATATATGCATATGACCATTGTAAAGTAATAAATGTACTTTATCTCTTTTAATCCCTATTCTAGCACAAAGTGAAATTTATATTTTGATTATATTTTTATTCATATTTTTTAAAATTTGTTAATTTTTGTAAGAATAAGCCATTAAAATTAGACGAAATGTTACCAGTCATGAAGTACAATGTGTGACAATAAGATAGAACTATGACCGTGAAAATTAAACTTGTTTTAAAGTTAATAGCACAAAAATAGATACCTTTCATATTTAAGAAAAAAATTAATGAGCATTAAGGCAAAAAAGGCAAGGGGTACAGAGGGTTTTTTTTTTTTTTTTTTATTTTTTTATTTTTATTTTAAGCACATATAACAATACATATATCAATGCATTTAAAACAGTGTGTCTAATTACATATTTTGGTGACATACATATATAAAAAAAAAATCTATAGCCGAGGTTATCCTGACGATAATATCCTTTCATAATCACATGTCGAGATTCATCAACTGTATCCCCAGGATAAGAAGCAATAGAAAAGTGGAGGGCCCATTCCCCCCCCCCCCCCCCCCTCCCCCCCCGTTAACCCCTACCCACCAATCCCATCTAGTCTGGTCTGGTGCGGCGGCCCCGCGGGGCGATGGAGCACCTCTACCCCCATCTGAGATATCTATCAGAGTTTTGTAATATCCGATCCGAATGAATAAAAAAAGAGAAAGAAGAAGAAAGAGAAAAGGGGTACAGAGGGTTATTGTTTCTAAATATGTGATGTATACATAATTAGAATGATGTGTGCACATATTTACCCTCCTGGTGCGGGGTGGTAATTAAGTCCTCCACTTCGGCAGGAGCTGGGGCGCTGGTTTTCTGCCCTTCGGAGGGTCCGGGCTCTTCCGCTGCCACCTCCACATCAGATGGGTTGGTGGCACCAATTATACTGTGGGAGTGGCCCGCCTGCTCATCCTCCTCCTCTGCGGAGCTGTCCACCACATCCAAATCGGCTGTGATGATACGGGGGTGGACGGTTGGCACTGGAAGCCCTGTAATCATACAATGTTCCGATTTAGGCTCTATTTAAACGTCCGTAATGTGTTTTTCAGATCCACGGATACAAAAAAAAAAAAAAGACATCGGCAATGTGCGTGCCGCATTTTGAAGACCAGTGGCAATAATAGAATGACTATTCTTGGCCGCAATTGAGGACAACAATCTGACACGTTCGATTTTTTTTATTTTTATGAACTGCAATGTGGACCCAGAATGCGGGTCTGCTTTTCCAGGGAGATGAATGGGTCCTCAATTCAGTTCAGAAAAATTAAAAATTAAATTGCGCACGTGTGAATGGGCCCTTAGAGAAACAACTCAGAACTAATAAGAAGTGCTAATTAAGGCTATTTTCACACTGGCGGCAGAGACCTCTGGAACCTGCAAAACAGCCGGTCGGATCCGTCCTGCCGCTAGTGTACGTGTGGCTCCGGAATACTGCTCCAGACTAGAGTTGAGCGAACACCTTGATGTTCGAGTTCGAGAACTTCCCGGAAATGTTCGGGTTCGGGATCGGGATCCGAACTTCGCCCCGAATCCGAACCCCATTGACGTCAATGGGGACCCGAACTTTTCGACACTAAAAAGGCTGTAAAACAGTCCAGGAAATGGCTAGAGGGCTGCAAAAGGCAGCAAAATGTAGGTAAATCCCCTGCAAACAAATGTGGATAGGGAAATGAATAAAAATAAAAATTAAATAAATAAAAATTAACCAATATCAATTGGAGAGAGGTCCCATAGCAGAGAATCAGGCTTCATGTCACCCATCACTGGAACAGGCCACTGTCAGATGTTTTTAGGCCTCGGCACCTAGACAGAGGAGAGAGGTCCCATAGCAGAGATTCAGGCTTCATGTCACCCAACACTGGAACAGGCCACTGTCTGATTTTTTTTTAGGCCCCGGCACCCAGACAGAGGAGAGAGGTCCCATAGCAGAGATTCAGGCTTCATGTCACCCGGCACCCAGACAGAGGAGAGGTTCATTCAACTTTGGGTTGCCCCGTAATATAATGGTAAAATGAAAATAAAAAGAGGATTGAATGAGGAAGTGCCCTGGAGTACAATAATATATGTTTAAGGGGAGGTAGTTATAAATGTCTAATCTGCACAAGGGATGGACAGGTCCTGTGGGATCCATGCCTGGTTCATTTTTATGACCGTCAGCTTGTCCACATTGGCTGTAGACAGGCGGCTGCGTTTGTCTGTAATAACGCCCCCTGCCGTGCTGAATACACGTTCAGACAAAACGCTGGCCGCCGGGCAGGCCAGCACCTCCAAGGCATGAAAGGCTAGCTCTGGCTACGTGGACAATTTGGAGACCCAGTAGTTGAATGGGGCCGAACCATCAGTCAGTACGTGGAGGGGTGTGCACACGTACTGTTCCACCATGTTAGTGAAAGGTTGCCTCCTGCTAACACGTTCCGTATCAGGTGGTGGTTCTGCAGTTAGCTGTGGCGTGTTGACAAATCTTTCCACATCTCTGCCATGCTAACCCTGCCCTCAGAGGAGCTGGCCGTGATGCAGCTGCGTTGGCGACCTCTTGCTCCTCCTCTGCCTTCGCCTTGGGCTTCCACTTGTTCCCCTGTGACATTTAGGAATGCTCTCAGTAGCGCGTCTACTAAGGTGCGCTTGTACTCGCGCATCTTCCTATCACGCGCCAGTGCAGGAAGTAAGGTAGGCACATTGTCTTTGTACCGGGGATCCAGCAAGGTGGCAACCCAGTAGTCCGCACACGTTAAAATGTGGGCAACTCTGCTGTCATTGCGCAGGCACTGCAGCATGTAGTCGCTCATGTGTGCCAGGCTGCCCAGAGGTAAGGACAAGCTGTCCTCTGTGGGAGGCGTATCGTCATCGTCCTGTGTTTCCCCCCAGCCACGCACCAGTGATGGGCCCGAGCTGCGTTGGGTGCCACCCCGCTGTGAACATGCTTCATCCTCATCCTCCACCTCCTCCTCATCCTCGTCCTCCAGTAGTGGGCCCTGGCTGGCCACATTTGTACCTGGCCTCTGCTGTTGCAAAAAAACACCCTCTGAGTCAATTCTAAGAGACTGGCCTGAAAGTGCTAAAAATGACCCCTCTTCCTCCATCATCGCCCTAAGTGTTTTTTCAAGGAGACATAGAAGTGGTATTGTAACGCTGATAACAGCGTAATTGCCACTGGCCATGTTGGTGGAGAGGGCACACAGGTCTCGCATGGAGGCCCAGTCATTGGTGGTGAAGTGGTGCTGTTCCGCAGTGCGACTGACCCGTGCGTGCTGCAGCTGAAACTCCACTATAGCCTGCTGCTGCTCGCACAGTCTGTCCAGCATGTGCAAGGTGGAGTTCCACCTGGTGGGCACGTCGCATATGAGGCGGTGAGGGGGAAGACCGAAGTTACGCTGTAGCGCAGATAGGCAAGCAGCGGCAGGATGTGAACGCTGGAAGCACAAACAGACGGCCCACACTTTATGCAGCAGCTCTGACATGTCGGGGTAGTTGTGAATGAACTTCTGCACCACCAAATTCAGCACATGCGCCAGGCAAGGGATGTGCGTCAAACCGGCTAGTCCCAGAGCTGCGACGAGATTTCGCCCATTATCGCACACCACCAGGCCGGGCTTGAGGCTCACTGGCAGCAACCACTCGTCGGTCTGTTGTTCAATACCCCGCCACAACTCCTGCGCGGTGTGGGGCCTGTCCCCTAAACATATGAGTTTCAGAATGGCCTGCTGATGTTTACCCCAGGCTGTGCTGAAGTTAGTGGTGAAGGTGTGTGGCTGACTGGATGAGCAGGTGGAAGAAGAGGAGGAGGAAGCCGAGTAGGAGGAGGAGGCTACATGAGGCAAAGAATGTTGCCCTGCGATCCTTGGCGGCGGAAGGAAGTGTGCCAAACAGCTCTCCTCCTGGGGCCCAGGCGCCACCACATTTACCCAGTGTGCAGTTAGGTAGATATAGCGTCCCTGGCCGTGCTTACTGGTCCACATATCTGTGGTTAGGTGGACCTTGCCACAGATGGCGTTGCGAAGTGCACACTTGATTTTATCGGATACTTGGTTGTGCAGGGAAGGCACGTCTCTCTTGGAGAAGTAGTGGCGGCTGGGAACAACATACTGTGGGACAGCAAGCGTCATGAGCTGTTTGAAGCTGTCTGTGTCCACCAGCCTGAATGACAGCATTTCATAGGCCAGTAGTTTAGAAATGTTGACATTCAGGGCCAGAGATCGAGGGTGGCTAGGTGGGAATTTACGCTTTCTCTCAAATGTTTGTGAGATGGAGAGCTGAACGCTAAAAACACAAATGCAATCGCACTCTGCAAGCCAGCACTCTGCCCTGCCTCTATGCTGGATGTTGAATAAGGCATTGGTGTACATTTTGGCCAAAGCGTAATAAGCCACTCACCACGTCAAGGTCGCCTTCATGAGTGGTCCCTAACACTAGTTCCTACCTGTTATGGGCCATGACAGCCACACAAAGTCCAGGGAGCGCAGGTACAGCATGCACGCCAAGCACACTCTGCTTTTAACCCCGTCCGGTGCCAATACAGCTTTCATCGGATCTAGGGATGCAAGTACCAACATGCATGCTGAGCCCACTATATACTTCTCAGTTTTATACTGACTTTTAAACCAGCCTCCTTGTGACATGGTTGAGATGCTTGGTGACGGAGGTGGTGGTGTTGGTGGTACATCCTCTGTTTGTTGGGCGGCAGGTGCCAACGTACCTCTAGAGGCGGAGGAAGAGGCCGAGGCGGCAGCAGCAGCAGAAGAGGTAGCAGGGGGAGCCTGAGGAAGTTCCTTGTTTTTAAGGTGTTTACTCCACTGCAGTTCATGCTTTGCATGCAGGTGCCCGGTCATGCAGGTTGTGCTAAGGTTCAGAACGTTAATGCCTCGCTTCAGGCTCTGATGGCACAGCGTGCAAACTACTCGGGTCTTGTCGTCAGCACATTGTTTAAAGAACTGCCACGCCAGGGAATTCCTTGAAGCTGCCTTTGGGGTGCTCGGTCCCAGATGGCGTTGGCCAGTAGCAGACGGACTCTCTTGGCGAACGGGTGTTCTGCTTTTGCCCACTGCTCCCTCTTTTGCTATGCTGTTGGCTCGGTCTCACCACTGCCTCTTCCTCCGAACTCTGAAAGTCAGTGGCACGACCTTCATTCCATGTGGGGTCTAGGACCTCATCGTCCCCTGCATCGTCTTCCACCTAGTGTTCCTCCCTGACCTCCTGTTCAGTCTGCCCACTGCAGAAAGTCGCAGCAGTTGGCACCTGTGTTTCATCATCAGAGACGTGCTGAGGTGGTATTCCCATGTCCTCATCATCAGGAAACATAGGTGGTTGTGCGTCAGTGCATTCTATGTCTTCCACCGCTGGGGAAGGGCTAGGTGGATGCCCTTGGGAAACCCTGCCAGCAGTCTTCAAACAGCATAAGAGACTGCTGCATAAGTTGAGTCTCAGACAGTTTCCCTGATATGCATGGGGGTGATGTGACAGACTGATGGGCTTGGTTTTCAGGCACCATCTGTGCGCTTTCTGCAGAAGACTGGGTGGGAGATAATGTGAACGTGCTAGATCCACTGTCGGCCACCCAATTATCTAATGTCTGTACCTGCTCAGGCCTTACCATCCTTAGAACGGCATTGGGCCCCACCAAATATTGCTGTAAATTCTGGCGTCTACTGGGACCTGAGGTAGTTAGTACACTAGGACGTGTGGCTGTGGCAGAACGGCCGGGTCCACTAACACCACCGCGTCCCATACTAGATGTTTTCCTCGTTGTTACCGTTCACCACAATGAGAAAAAAATTATTTGGCCCAATGTATTGAATTCAAATTCAGGCCTTTTTTTTTACAGGCACCTAACACTATCTGGCTATCTATTTAGGTACTGTATTACACTAATACAGACACAGCAGTAACGACAGATTTAGCTGAATATAAATTGTAGGCCTAGTTTTTAGGCCCTGGATGACAGGTATCCCTTTTACAGACAGAATTAGACTTGGAGATGTACTGTAACGTGTGAAGTTATTGAGAATGATCTTATCAGCACCTTTTATGGATAGATTTAAACTTGGCCTGATACAGCAGAAACCGCTAAGTTGGGAATTGTATTTCAACCCAGAAAAAAAAAATATCCTTTGCCAGACAGCAGACAGTATTACAATTGGCTAGCCACAGCTGAAACACCAGATTTAGGCCTCATGCACACGAACGTTGTGTGCATCCGTGGCCGTTGTGCCGTTTTCCGTTTTTTTTTCGCGGACCCATTGACTTTCAATGGGTCCGTGGAAAAATCGGAAAATGCACCGTTTTGCAGCCGAGGCCGTGATCCGTGTATCCTGTCCGTCAAAAAAATATGACCTGTCCTATTTTTTTGACGGACAACGGTTCACGGACCCATTCAAGTCAATTGGTCCGTGAAAGAACACGGATGCACACAAGATTGGCATCCGTGTCCGTGATCCGTGGCCGTAGGTTGCTTTCATACAGATGGATCCGAAGATCCGTCTGCATAAAAGCTTTTTCAGATCTGAGTTTTCACTTCGTGAAAACTCATATCCGACAGTATATTCTAACACAGAGGCGTTCCCATGTTGATGGGGACGCTTCTAGTTAGAATACACTACAAACTTTGTACAAGACTGCCCCCTGCTGCCTGGTAGCACCCGATCTCTTACAGGGGGATATGATAGCACAATTAACCCCTTCAGGTGCGGCACCTGAAGGGGTTAATTGTACTATCATATCCCCCTGTAAGAGATCAGGGCTGCCAGGCAGCAGGGGGCGGACCCCCCTCCCCAGTTTGAATATCGTTGGTGGCACAGTGTGCGCCCCCCATCGGGCCCCCCCTTCCTCCCTCTATTGTTATAAATCGTTGGTGACACAGTGTGCGCCCCCCCATCCTCTACTATTTTTTATGTAGTTTTGGGCAGCCTACGTCCCCTGTGACACTCAAGGTAAAGAGGCCGTTAAGAGGACCCTGGAGCAGATAGACGTCGTCAATCGAATGTGTGAAGCGTATCCGGATGCCTTCCTGTGTGTGAACAGCGCAGCAGGTGAGGACAGATGGGTGGTGGGGTATAGCACGTGGTGGGTTATAGCACGCGGTGCCAGTGTGCGGCCTCCCATCTCCCCCCCCCCCCCCCGATCATTGGTGGCAGCGGAGTTCCGATCAGAGTCCCAGTTTAATCGCTGGGGCTCCGATCGGTAACCATGGCAACCAGGACGCTACTGCAGCCCTGGTTGCCATGGTTACTTAGCAATAGTACAATAGTAGAAGATTCATACTTACCTGCTTGCTGCTGCGATGTCTGTGACAGGCCGGGAGCTCCTCCTACTGGTAAGTGACAGTTCTTTAGCAATGCGCCGCACAGACCTGTCACTTACCAGTAGGTGGAGCTCCCGGCCGGACACAGACATCGCAGCAGCAAGCAGGTAACTATGAATCTTCTACTATTGTACTATTGCTAAGTAACCATGGCAACCAGGACTGCAGTAGCGTCCTAGTTGCCATGGTTACCGATCGGAGCCCCAGCGATTAAACTGGGACTCCGATCGGAACTCCGCTGCCACCAATGATGGGGAGGGGGGGGAGAGATGGGAGGCCGCACACTGGCCACCAATGTTGTTACTGCTATAGAGGGAGGGGGGCCGTGCTATACCACCACGTGCTATACCCCACCACCCACCGCGTGCTATACCCCACCACCCACCATGTGCTATAACCCACCACGTGCTATACCCCACCACCCATCTGTCCTCACCTGCTGCGCTGTTCACACACAGGAAGGCATCCGGATACGCTTCACACATTCGATTGACGACGTCTATCTGCTCCAGGGTCCTCTTAACGGCCTCTTTACCTTGAGTGTCACAGGGGACGTAGGCTGCCCAAAACTACATAAAAAATAGTAGAGGATGGGGGGCGCACACTGCCACCAACGATTTATAACAATAGAGGGAGGAAGGGGGGGGCCCGATGGGGGGCGCACACTGTGCCACCAACGATATTCAAACTGGGGAGGGGGGGTCTGCTCCCTGGCAGCCCTGATCTCTTACAGGGGGATATGATAGTACAATTAACCCCTTCAGGTGCCGCACCTGAAGGGGTTAATTGTGCTATCATATATCCCTGTAAGAGATCGGGTGCTGCCAGGCAGCAGGGGGCAGTCTTGCACAAAGTTTGTAGTGTATTCTAACTAGAAGCGTCCCTATCACCATGGGAACACCTCTGTGTTAGAATATACTGTCGGATCTGAGTTTCACGATGTAGCTCATATCCGACAGTATATTCTAACATAGAGGCGTTCCCATGGTGATGGAGACGCTTCAAGTTAAAATATACCATCGGATTAGAGAAAACTCCAATCCGATGGTATAAAAGAACTCCAGACTTTACATTAAAAGTCAATGGGGACGGATCCGTTAGAAATGGCACCATATTGTGTCAACGTCAAACGGATCCGTCCCCATTGACTTGCATTGTAATTCAGGACGGATCCGTTTGGCTCCGCATGGCCAGGCGGACACCAAAACGACTTTTTTTTCATGTCCGTGGATCCTCCAAAAATCAAGGAAGACCCACGGACGAAAAAACGGTCACGGATCATGGACCTACGGACCCCGTTTTTGCGGACCGTAAAAATAAACTGTCGTGTGCAAGAGGCCTTAGGGTACTGCTATTTTGGCAATTGTATTTCACCCCTCAATAAAATAGCAATACACACTATTGATGGTTAAATGTACTTGGTGGCAGCTTGTGCTGGCGCACCACAAGACACAAAATGGCCGCCGATCACCCCAGAAAAAAGTGACAGAAAAACGCTCTGGGCAGCCTTAAAACAGTGAGCAATTAAAAAGCAGAAGTTGAATGATACACAGCTGTACATCGATCACTTCAATAATTGTTTTTGAAGACTAAATCACTGCCCAATCTCGCCCTAACAGCAGCTGCATCCTCTCCCTACAGTGATCAGAGCAGAGTGACGTGCAGCGCTACGTGACTCCAGCTTAAATAGAGGCTGGGTCATATGCTGCACTGGCCAATCCCAGCCATGCCAATAGTAGGTATGGCTGTGATGGCCTCTTGGGGCAAGTAGTGTGACGCTTGTTGATTGGCTGCTTTGCAGCCTTTTAAAAAGCGCCAAGAAAGCACCGAACACGAACCCGGACTTTTACGAAAATGTAAGGGTTCGGGTCCGTGACATGAACACCCCAAAATTCGGTATGAACCCGAACTATACAGTTCGGGTTCGCTCATCCCTACTCCAGACCCATTGACTGTAGTGGGAACAGGGGTGCAATGATAAACCATGCCGAGAGGTGCACAGTATAAAACTACATCATGTCGTCATGGTTTGCGGAGTTCCTGGAACTCCACCACGTTCCCTTGATAGTCAATGTTGCTGGAGCTGTAGTCTGGGGCCACACGTACACTAGCGACAGGACGGATCCGACAAGCTGTTCACCTGACGAAACAGCCTGGCGGACGTCCATGCCGCTATTGTGATACTAGACGAAGTGGATGATGTATGTAAAGTAATGATGGATGGGGCCTTTTACTGTAATACGGATTGATGATTGCTGTTTATCTAGATATTTAATGCAATATTTTCTTTATTGAAGAAAGTAGCATTATGCGATTTTTTAAAAATTTGCATAATGCGAAATAATATCGAATTCGAATATTCGCGAATATTTTATGAATATTGCAAATTCGAATATGGGACATGCCACTTAGCAATAGTATTCACACCCGCGGGTGTCCGTAGTTTTGCAGGTGTTGCTGCTCTGTCCGCTAGTACCGCACCTTGAGTTGTAGCGCTAATGTAACTTTGACACTTATTGGAGATAATCCATAGTGTGCTTGGATTAGTGTGCTTTAAACACTGTAGTGATCTTTTACCATTTCTATTTTTTTGTTGTATAAGTTGATATCGCAAGGGAGTTTTCACCAGACGTGTATCGAAACTTATAGCGGTTTCTTCCTCAGTGGTGCTCCACTGCCGGGCATCTCCTTTCCATATGGTGCGT
This sequence comes from Bufo gargarizans, assembly GCF_014858855.1. Taxonomy (NCBI): domain Eukaryota; kingdom Metazoa; phylum Chordata; class Amphibia; order Anura; family Bufonidae; genus Bufo; species Bufo gargarizans. Next base: position 428,610,677 of record NC_058083.1, read on the forward strand.
AAAATCCTAGAGGGATGAGGCCCACGTTTTCAGGGGTTGTAGAGGAGGATGATTTCAAGAGGAGCCCTAAAGCAAGTCTGTGGAACCTTCCATCCAGGAATGGTAGTGGGTCAAATTTTGGTGTTAGGAAGACCAAACTTTCAGGGGTGGTAGAGAAGTTCTAATGCTACAAGAGGAGCCCTCAAGCTAGTTTGTGGGGCCTTCCTTTGAGGGAAAAACAACAACAAATGTATTGCAATATATTTTTTATTAATTTTTTAAACACATGTGGGATTGCAGATTGTAGAATAAAATAATACATACAGTAACTTAAATAAAAATTGCCTGGTTGGGCAATCTAATGCCCTCCTTGATGCCATTGATGTTTGACCATTGATCATCACTGATTGAACTGTCTTGGGGTTCATGCAGACATTCCCTCTCCACCACGTTGAGTTCCATCTGTGGGGCAGCTGCGGCTGGTGTCTGGCCCTCATCACAACTGGCAGATCTCCTCACCAGCTTGTAGCCGTGACAGATGTCATCCAACACTTTCTCCCGGTAGTGCTTTTCCGCCGTGGGGTTTGTATGCGCTAAGGCAAACTTGGCAAACAGAGACTTTTCCGGATCCGTGTACTTTGCAAGCGTCTAAGTTTTGCAGATCTTTCTGACCACCTGATTAGAGATATCGGGGAGGTGATTCCTGCAAACAAAGGGGAGAATGAGCTGAAGACGGGCGGCAACAAAGCGAGAGTGAGTGGGGATGACTACTTGGGCACCTCTCAATGTCTCGGGAAACACTGTGTCTCTCAGTTCCCAGTGAAGAAAGGAAGAATTTAGCCTTTGGATTGTCTATGTCACTGTTGGTTAGCAATGTCTGGACTTTTAATAGTAGGTTTGGAACCACTCGGGAGAGAATAAGGGTACAAATTGTTTAATGGAAGGGGGTGGGAGCCCAATACTGGCCAGGACCCGCCAGGGGCATCTGTCCACACTCACTGACATCCTTATCCAGCGGTAAAGCAGCAACTTGTTGAGTAGAGGTATTGTGAGTTCTTACTCCGATTACACATAGGTTTTCGCCTTCGTACTCATGGTATATCCTCCACTCCCACTCTGCCACCTGCAAGAAGGAGATATGAGAGACGGCAAGTTTTAAAATTGTACCCCCCTCCATATTAAAAAAAAAGTGTCTCACAGTCATGTTTTGCACTACCCCGGTAGCTAAAGATGGTTCAAAACACGGCACTCCAGGTAATAGACGATTCCCGTCTGCTGACAGGAGGTTGCGCAGTTCGCGCAGTTCGTGCAGTTCGCCCAGGCTTGGTCTATGCACTTCAAGAACATGCTCTTGGCGACTCTGAGGATTGCTCGGCAATCGGACAGGGTGGGTGTAGTGACGATCGAGCACCCCGATGCTCAGGTGCTTTGCCCTATAGTAGTCAATGGGAGGACCCGAGCATTAAACCAGGCACCCCCTGCTCTGAAGAGGGATTGGTGCTGGTTCATAGTAAAAGGTAATAAATTGATGGAAACACATCTGAAATGGGTTGTGGACAGCATGGGGAAGATGTCTGGATGCATCTTGGACTACAATGTCGCTGCTGGTAACAATGTTGCCTGAGTTGTACGACACTTTTACACCGAAGATAAAATAAATTTTAGATGAAAAATTGTTAGGAAACATTCTTTCCTGTATATTTACTTTTTTGTTTTATAAAGAGCAAGTTCAGATTATTTTTTTTCGTGATTTTCGGAAACGGGGCCATGACTAAGAGGGATCGGCCGGTGGTTTTGATTGTGTTAACCGGACTCTTGGACAATCAAACTGAACTCATTGGAAGAGGGACGGCCGGTGGCATCCGTATTGTACCTGTAGATGTGAAATTATTTTACCTGCGCAAGCGGAACTGCAACACGCCAGACCTGCAGGGTATAGACGAAGTGAGGTCACGGTTATGGGCAATCGAGGGTACTCACTGTATTGGAGAACCCTGGGCAGGCGCGTGGCAGTGAAGGAGAGGTAGACACGGTTCCTCTGGGGCACACTCTGCATATAGGGACCAGGCCTGATGGTGGATGAGGTGCCCTGGATGTTCCGGGTATTTTGGGTGCCTGGGGCAAGGTCTCTGTTGGATTCGTGACGCCAGTGCCTTTGGACGGTGGCACGCCGGTTGGTAGTTGGAATGATGGAGGTACACAAGTAGAATAGTGAACCAAACGTAACTTTACTGAACAATCCAACTTTGTACAGCAGGTAGTAGTACAGTCTTTCAATCACAGTTCCACAAGTAGGCTTATTCACAAAATGGCAGGCAATATTTATGCAAGATACGCAGAGGGTAAATTCACAAGCACTCAGCAGCAGGTTGTACCTTTCCTCAGAATCAATGTACACTGTCCTTTCTAGAACTCCTGCTCTGGCTTTATCTCCCAAGGCCCGGATGCCTAAAGGGTGGCTTAAATCCTTGGTTACTATCTTCATCTTCCTCAGGTATTAGATTCTTGCTGCACTTTCTAGTTTCATCTGCCCATCAGGGTCACTTAGCTTACCCTGGATCGCCCTCTCTTGTAAAGTGGATGACTGTGGGTTTCTCCCAGGAGGTTGAGTGCTGCAACTGGGGTGTCTTCAGAGCTAACTAAGGCTCTCTTGTTCTCAGGCAGGCTGGAGCTTCTCACTAGCCTCCTGGACATCACTAGCAGCCAGGGCTATCCAGCTGCATGTCAAGAGCAGGCTTTTTAACCTCTGTCTTCTCAGACTCCTGACTCTGCACTCCCTCTCCCTGTCTAAGCCTGGACATTTATACTAGGGGCTCCCTATCTCCCTCTAGTGTCTGGGATGTCTAACTACACCCAACTAGGCCTGCTGTTGCATCATACAGGGGTACATTGCATGTAAAAACACATTAGAGCATACATAAAATGCACAATTAAATATAACACTTCTGTTCCTTGTGAGTAGGAGTAACGCGCACACCAATTAACCCTTGTGTAGTGCCCACCCCTACCTAGTGGGACACTACAGAACCACAGCCGAAACCCTTGTTGCCACGAACGTTTTCATTAATCAACAACTTAAAGGGAACCTGTCACCGGGATTTAGGGTATAGAGCTGAGGACATTGGTTGCTAGATGGCCGCTAGCACATCCACAATAACCAGTCCCCATAGCTCTATGTGCCTTTATTGTGGAAAAAACATGATTTGATACATATGCAAATTAACCTGAGAGGAGTCCTGTCCCTGACTCATCTCACATACAGGACTCATCTCAGGTTAATTTGCATATGTATCAAATCGTGTTTTTTCCACAATAAAAGCACACAGAGCTATGGGGACTGGGTATTGCAGATGTGCTAGCAGCGATCTAGCAACCCATGTCCACAGTTCTATACACAAAATCCAGGTGACAGGTTCCCTTTAAGTTGGAGGTTCGAAGACGATCCCCACCAGCGTTATTCTCATTTCCCGCCAAGCTTTTTCTGGGAAACTAAAGTCGTATGGTTGCAAAGCTTCAGCTAATTGATGGAAGGGCACCACCAGGAGTACAGCCTGCAGCTTAACTTGACTACGCAGGTGAAGCCTCACCCGGCCCGGACACAGAAAGGATTTGACAGATTGATACCTATTTCGCGATTCTGTGGGTGGTGGTGCATGGCCGTTTTGAGCGTGTGGATCAAGTCGATTTGTGTGGTTCATTACAATAACCAAAGACACTCCTCCTTGCTAATTAGTTACGTGACCCCCGGTGATTACTATTGTGTTGACCAGACTATCATCTGATGATAATGAACTTGAAAAAGGAACCGACGTTGAGCTGACCTTGTAAAAAAAATGTAGGTGAGGGCCTGCTGCCGCTTTAACTCTAGATAACTTCTATGCTGATTTGCACGTCCCCGTGATGTTGACGATATATTCGGATGTGTGCTCTATCAACTTTTGATGTTCTTTTTTGCACCTACCATGGTGACCACGGGTAATGGGGAATCAGTATTCGCTTCCGTAGAGTGAGCCTGAAGGGATGTCTACGGCTACCACTTCCATGAATGGCAGGCGGTGGCGCGCAAATTTCCCAGTACCGACTCAAGGAGGTAGTGACGATAAATAACAATACTGAAATCTTAAGAGAGCTTGTCATTGGAACGAGTACAAAAAAATTACAGGGAATGTCGTAGGTATTTAGGATGAGGAAACGTTATACAGGAGAGGTAAAGTATGATTGATGGCCTGCTGGTGACCCACTAAAACATTAGGGGTGGGGGGCTTCAGCTGAGCTGACCATCTAAAACATTATGGGTGAGGGCCTGCTGGTGAGCTGACCATCTGAAAACTTATATGAGAAGGCATATACGTGATGGACGAGGAGGAGGATGAGAAAAGGAAGATTCAACCATATACCTTTTTTGTGGCGGAAGGGGTGCAGGGGAATGCAGAGTATTCAGTACATTCTAAACAACACATTTAAAGTGTTTTTATTTTCAGTCGTGGCTTTCCTCTAGTGGAGTGGAGAAGTCAGGGGCAATCCAAGCCTTGTTCATTTTTATAAGAGTCAACCTGTCAGCATTTTCAGTTGACAGCTGGATACGCTTATCTGTTATAATGCCACCAGCAGCACTAAATACCCGCTCAGACAAAACGCTGGCGGCAGGGTAGGCCAGCACCTCAAAGGCGTAGAGCACCAGTTTGTGCCACGTGTCCAGCTTGGACACCCAGTAGTTGTAAGGCACTGAGGGATCACTGAGGACGCTGACACGGTCTTCTACGTACTCCTTTACTATGGTCCAAAACTTCCCTCCTTGTGACACCGGTACATGCATCATGTTGAGGGTGCTGGCGGGTTGTCATAAAACTGTCCCAGGCCTTGGAGAGTTTTTCCCTGCCTTTGCTGGCAGTGCTGTGTGTTCCCCTTGTCTCCCCATCTCGGTTGCCCAAGGAAGTACGGACTCTGCTGTCAGATGGAAATTTTTGCAGCAATCTATCAACAAGGATCTTCTGGTATAGTACCATTTTGCTCATCCTGTCCACCGGAGGAATGCGAGATGAGAAGTTCTCTTTGTAGCGAGGGTCCAGAAGGGTGAACACCTAGTAATCCCTGTTATCTTTCACGGGAAAGGCAGCCTAACATTAAGTCAGCCATGTGTGCCAGAGTACTAGTGAACAAGACTTCGCTGTCGTCATTAGGAGAATGACTAATTCCATCTGTTCAGCGTGGATGAGGAGATGGACAAAGTTCCATGGCTACTACCCTGTGTAGTGGAGGCAACCGTCCCCTCCTCCTCCTCCAATACGTGGTGAGAAGACAAACTAAGGGTGTTCTGGCTATCACCCAGGGTCATGTCTTCTTCCCCCATTTCCAACTCTTCCCCATGAACAGCGTTGGCCTTAAATATGAGCAGCGAGCGTTTGAGTAGACACAGAAGTGGGATGGTTTCACTGACAATCGCGTTATCGCCGCTCACCATCTGTGTCGATTCCTCAAAGTTTCTTAACACCTCACAGAGGCCAGACAAGGCGACGACTGTGCTACAGCTGGTACTCCATTACTGCCCTTTGCTGCTTACAAAGCCTGGCCAACATGTGTAACGTGGAGTTCCAGTGCGTGCTCATGTCGCACAACAGCCGGTGAGCTGGCAATTTCAAGCGCTGCTGCAGCATCAACAAGACTGGCTGAAGCTGTTGATGACTTGCGGAAATGTGCACACACGCGGCGCACGTTCGCCAGTTGCTCGGGCAAATCGGTGTACCTTTTCAGAAACCGCTGAACCACTAAGTTAAAAACGTGGGCTAGGCATGGGATGTGTGTGAGCTTGCCGAGCTCCAAAGCCGCCATCAAGTTACGCCCATTATCACACACAACCATGCCTGGTTGCAGGTTGAGTGGTGAGAGCCACAGCTCAGTCTGGTCTCTTATCCCCTGCCACAGCTCTGCAGCGGTGTGCTGTTTGTCCCCTAACCATATCATCTTTAGCACGGCCTGTTGACGCATCCCCACAGCAGTGCTACACTGCTTCCAGCTACCAGCTGATGGCTGACTGGTGCTGCACGTGTAGAATTCAGAGGTGGAAGTGGCGGAGGAGGAGCCACTTAAAATAGGTGCTGGCAGTAACCCTGATGGAACTAGGGCGTGCCATCCCAGGGTACAAGTCGCTCCCAGCCTCCACTACGTTCACCCAGTGTGCCGTCAGGGAAATGTAGTGTCCCTGGCCACAAGCACATGTCCATGTGTCAGTCGTTAGGTGGACCTTAGCAGTAACATTGGTCAGAGCACGGGTGATGTTACCAGACACATGCTGGTGTAAGACGGGGACGGCACACCGGGAAAAATAGTGACGGCTGGGGACTGAGTACTGATGGATAGCCGCAAAAGGCCTCTGTGTCCACAAGCCTAAATGGTTTCATTTCAACCGCCAGTGACTTAGAAAGTTGGGCGGTTAGTGCCATGGCCTGTGGGTGGGTGGCTGGGTATTTAAGCTTGTGTTCAAATGCCTGGGGTAAAGACATTTGGACGCTGAGCTGGGACAGGGAAGTGGATGTGGTCGCTGATGGTGCTTGCGACGTTACAGGTGCAGCGCGGGAGGCAGTGGTGTGACCCGCGGACACAGATTGTGGACCCAGGCGTTTCTCTCACTTATTGCGGTGCTTGGCTGCCATGTGGCGGATCATGCTGGTGGTGGTGGTGAGGTTGCTACTGTTCCCACCTCTGTTCATTTTGATGTGGCACAGGTTGCAAACTACTATACTTTTGTCGTTTGCACTTTCCACAAAAAAGCGCCATACCGCGGAACACCTATCCCTTGGCATTTCCGCAAGAGGGTGCTCCGTGGAACAATTGCGAGCCTGTTTGGCGTGCCCCCCCTTCTCCCTGTTGCCACCCCAGCCTGTTACGTTGCTGCAGATCATTCCCCATCGGGACTGTCCTCGCTCGCGTTTCCGCCTTCCCATGTTCGGTCAGTGATCTCATCGTCCACCAAGTCCTCTTCAACTTCCCCACTCCGATCATCCTCCTCTTTTGCTGACCCCAACACAACTTCAGTGATTGACAACAGTATATCATCCTCTTAATCAACCTCTGCAGACAGTAATTGTGGTTGACTTGATTGCAACTGTGTCTCGTCATTATCCACCTCCTTAGACACATCATCTTGTGAGTGTGAAGGCTCTAGAGGTTGAGAATCAGGGCTCAAGATCTCATGTCCCTCTTCAAGAGTGCCTGGGGCGAGGGCCAAACTAAGTGATGGGGGTGAAAATACCTCCTCGGAACATCCGAGTACCGGATCGCTTGTTTGGCCAGACTCTACATGGTGGGAGGAAGGATGATCAGGGTGAGGATTGTGTTGTTGACCAGACTGTTGGCTACTAAGACTGGACTTAGGGGTGGTGGGTGCTCAACCCAGTGGAAGCATTATCTGCTGCAATCCAACCGACCACCTGGTCGCATTGGTCTGACTTCAAGAGTGTTGTCTTGCGACACCCTGCAAACTGGGACATAAAGCTATATATCATGGATTACTATTTTCCTTGTGCTTTGGCAGCAGGCACAGTTGCAACGCGCCCTGAGCTACGGCCTCTGAGTGAAGTATCAGAATCACGTCCACTTCCCCGTCCCTTAATACTCGCCTTCTTCATATTGACACTGGATGTCACTGATATTTGGATTAAATATAGGCCTCACAGTGTCTAGAAATAAGTGTATATTTGCTTCTCACTCGTCACATCAAGCAGAGTTTGTTTAATACAGAAACTGACTGTAACTGCAATTTGGATTAAATATAGGCGTCACATACGGCGTAGATATCAGTGCTGATTTGCTTCTCACTGGTCACAGCAAGCAGCGTTTGTAAAATGCAGAAAATGAATGTCACTAACGGTCGCCCTGACACAAAAAAATAATTCCCCCAAAATAAATTTTGCTGCCACCTTATAAGGACTTTTGGGTCTCTGACAAGTTTCAGATCCAATTCGCTCTACACCCGCTCTGTCTCTTCCTAACATCAGCTCTCCCTGACTCACAATGAGCCGAATAGCACCCGATGACGTGTTCCGGCCAGCTAATCACTGAAATGCCAGTAGAAAACATGTCTAATGGCATTACAGTCATGGCAATACTTACTAGCATGTTTATTGGCCGCTTAGAAGGCGCCAAACGTCTTGGGAGGAGACTCGAACATGGCGCTCGAGCACATGTGGCACTCAGCAGAGCGCTCGGATCTGCCGAGCATAGCGATGCTCGAGCCGAACCGGTAATCGACCGAGCATGCTCAATCATCACTAGTGTTATCTCTTTTTAACTTTTTTTTTTAATTGAGTTATTCATTCAACATATACTGCTTTGCATACTCTTAAGTAATTTCAGAAAGTAAAATTTATGTATTCAAAGTTATTAAAAATTAAAGCACTTACAATATAATTAAGTTTTTTTATATTTCATTAAGCTATATTAGAAAACATTAGTGTAATTATCTCAGATAAAAAAATAACTTAGAAAGGACTAGAAGCTTATTCCACTTCTTTTTCAAGTACACGTAACAATACTGATCTGACAGAAAAAAAATTGGTATATAATCTTCATAAACATTGACTATCAATCTAAAAAATAATTATAATAATTTGGTACATAGGGAAAATCCCCTGAACACATTATACTAAAATATAACTGTTTAAAAAAAATATATATTCTAGGAACTCGCCATGCCCCTCACGTAATACCTTGGGGTGTCTTCTTTCCAAAATGGGGTCACTTGTGGCGTAGTTATACTGCCCTGGCATTTTAGGGGCCCAAATGCGTGAGAAGTAGTTTGAAATCAAAATCTGTAAAAAATGCCCTGTGAAATCCGAAAGGTGCTCTTTGGAATGTGGGCTCCATTGCCCACCTAGGCGGCAAAAAAGTGTCACACATGTGGTATCGCCGTACTCAGGAGAAGTTGGGGAATGTGTTTTGGGGTGTCATTTTACATATACCCATGCTGGGTGAGAGAAATATCTCTGCAAAAGACAACTTTTCCCTTTTTTTTTTTTATACAAAGGTGGCATTTGACCAAGATATTTATCTCACCCAGCATGGGTATATGTAAAATGACACCCCAAAACACATTCCCCAACTTCTCCTGAGTACGACAATACCACATGTGTGACACTTTTTTTGCAGCCTAGATGCGCAAAGGTGCCCAAATTCCTTTTAGGAGGGCATTTTTAGACATTTGGATCCCAGACTTCTTCTCACGCTTTAGGGCCCCTAAAAAGCCAGGGCAGTATAAATACCCCACATGTGACCCCATTTTGGAAAGAAGACACCCCAAGGTATTCAATGAGGGGCCTGGCGAGTTCATAGAATTATTTTTTTTTGGCCATAAGTTAGTGGAAATTTTTTTTTTTCTCACAAAGTCTCAGTTTCCACTAACTTGGGACAAAAATTTCAATCTTTCATGGACTCAATATGCCCCTCAGCGAATACCTTGGGGTGTCTTCTTTCCAAAATGGGGTCATTTGTGGGGTGTTTGTACTGCCCTGGCATTTGAGGGTCTCCGCAATCATTACATGTATGGCCAGCATTAGGAGTTTCTGCTATTCTCCTTATATTAAGCATACAGGTAATGAGATATTTTTTTTTCCGTTCAGTCTCTGGGCTGAAAGAAAAAAATGAACGGCACAGATTTCTTCATTCGCATCGATCAATGTGGATGAAAAAATCTCTGCCAAAAAAATAAAAGGAGGGGAAAGGTGTCTTCCAGGACATAGGAGCTCCGCCCAACATTCATACCCACTTAGCTCGTATGCCCTGGCAAACCCGATTTCTCCATTCACATCAATCGATGTGGATGAATAAATCATTGCTGAGATTTATTATTATTTTTTTTATATACAAAGTGTTTGCCAAAGCATATGAACACCGCCACCTCCTCAGCTCATATGCCTGGGCAAACGTATTTTTTACTGCAGAAGAGAAATCTCGTCTTGCAGCGCCGCATACACCGACTTGTGTGTAATCTGACAGCAGCGCAATGCTTCTGTCAGAATGCACATCAGTGCTGCAGCTAGTCGATCAGTTGGTCCACCTGGAAGGTAAAAAGAAAAAACCAGGCCGCAACGCAATAATTTTATTAACTTTTTTAATAACCTTTGAACAGAACATATAAACTTTATTTAACTTTTGGAACTGAATGTTAACTTTTTTGCTTACTGGTGTTTTTTTTTTTTTTTTTTTTACCTTTATAGGACAAACCTCTCCTTCCCCATGGGACAATGTGCAAAGCGCAAATCGCCCAAAGATGTGGCGAAGTGCATTATGCACTTTGTCCCAGGTGAAAGGTGAGGTTTGCAGCAGCTCTGTGTGAATGGGCCCTAATAGCCCTGTGTGCCTGTCCTGTGAGATGTGATCCCTATGCTAGGTGTACCTGTGTGTGGTACTTCCGGAAACACTCCCCTAAGCATAGGGCAGGGTGGTCAGGGCAGTCAGGACAGAAATAGCGGGTGTCACGCCTTATTCCACTCCTGCTACAGTCACAACATCTTTTTCGGGGTGACGGTTGGGTTGAGGTACCAGCAACGACATTGGGGAAATGTCGCTCGTGTAGACGGCTAACTACACTGGTGGATGGGGCCACGGAACCTCCTGGGTACAGGAGGTTCGCGATGATCTCTTCCTGAAATTTGAGGATCCAGTTCTCCCAGCCTTACTGTAGAGAACAAAACTATTGTACAGAGCCAATTGAATTAAATATACAGACACCTTCTTATACCAGTGTCTGGTGCGTCAGGAAGCTAAATACGGAGACAACATCTGGTCATTGAAGTCCACCCCTCCCATGTGAAGGTTATAGTCGTGGACTGAGAGGGGCTTTTCAATGACACTGGTTGCTCGCTCAATTTGGATTGTCGTGTTTGCGTGAATGGAGGAGAGCATGTAAACGTCACGCTTGTCTCTCCATTTCACCGCGAGCAGTTCTTCGTTACACAATGCAGCCCTCTCCCCCCTTGGAAGACGGGTGGTAACGAGCCATTGGGGGAAGCCCGTGCGACTAGTTCGCGAGGTGCCACAGCAGCCAATCTGTTCTAGGAACAAATGCCTGAAGAGGGCCACACTTGTGTAGAAATTGTTCACATAAAGATGGTACCCCTTGCCAAATAAGGGTGACTCCAAGTCCCAGACTGTCTTCCCACTGCTCCCCAGGTAGTCAGGGCAACCGACCGGCTCCAGGGTCTGATCTTTTCCCTCATAGATCCGAAATTTGTGGGTATAGCCTGTGACCCTTTCACAGAGCTTGTACAAATTGACCCCATACCGGGCACGCTTGCTTGGGATGTATTGTTTGAAGCCAAGGTAAAATGTATTAGGGACTCGTCTACGCAGATGTTTTGGTCAGGGGTATACAAATCTGCAAATTTCTGGTTGAAGTGGTCTACGAGGGGCCGAATTTTGTGGAGCCGGTCAAAAGCTGGGTGGCCTCTGGGACGGGAGGTGCTGTTGCCGCTAAAGTGCAGGAAACGCATCTCAAATCCTGCCCTAGACATGGCAGCAGAGAACATGGGCATGTGATGAATTGGGTTCGTGGACCAATATGACCGCAATTCATGCTTTTTGGTTAGACCCATGTTGAGGAGAAGGCCCAGATAAGTTTTAATTTCGTAAACTTGGACTGGGTTGGTGGTTATAAATTGTGTGGCATACCGGTTTGTTTCTGCCACGGCTATGTCCAAGAGCTCCGCAGTAAAGAACAGCTCAAAAAATCCCAGGGCCGAATTGATCTGAGCTGTCTCAACTCGAACTCCAGACTGGGCGGTGAAAGGGGGAACTAATGGTGCGGCTGAAGTTGGGGGCTGCCAATCAGGGTTTGCCAGCACCTCAGGGATTCTAGGGGGATATTTTTTATCAACCGCAGCGGCCTCCAGTACTTTGCTAGCCTCCCATTTGTAAGACAGGCTTGCTTTTTTTCTTGGGTAGTCTCAGGGAATACCCCTAAATTTAGTAGCCCAAATGTCAAACAGGGGGTATTCTTCTGAAGAGGCCCACAGGCTTCTGACCCAGTCAGATGAGGAATGGGAACCCTCATCTGATGAATCTAGCGGGTCAGAATATGAACCTGTAGAAAGCAGTGGCGGTCTGACACAAAGTTCGGACGAGGAGGTTGAGGTCCCTGATACCACCAGGCGTACCCGGCTCTGTGTCGCTAGACCACAGGCTGCGCAGGATCCGCTTCAAGGGCAGCAGAGTGGGGCTGGCGCTGTCGGATTACGTGGGGAGGCATACACCAGCAGCGCAGCCCTCCCTGGACCTAGTACCAGCACTGCCGTACAACATGGTGAAGTGGCGAGCACCAAAGGGAAGTTGAAGCTGGTACGGTGGCACATGCAGTAGTTACCCCGTCGCAGCCACCGCACCAGCTTCAACTTCCCTTTGGTGCTCGCCACTTCACCATGTTGTACGGTAGTGCTGGTACTAGGTCCAGGGAGGGCTGCGCTGCTGGTGTATGCCTCACCACGTAATCCGACAGCGCCAGCCCCACTCTGCTGCCCTTGAAGCGGATCCTGCGCAGCCTGTGGTCTAGCGACACAGAGCCGGGTACGCCTGGTGGTATCAGGGACCTCAACCTCCTCGTCCGAACTTTGTGTCAGACCGCCACTGCTTTCTACAGGTTCATATTCTGACCCACTAGATTCATCAGATGAGGGTTCCCATTCCTCATCTGACTGGGTCAGAAGCCTGTAGGCCTCTTCAGAAGAATACCCCCTGTTTGACATTTGGGCTACTAAATTTAGGGGTATTCCCTGAGACTACCCAAGAAAAAAAGCAAGCCTGTCTTACAAATGGGAGGCTAGCAAAGTACTGGAGGCCGCTGCGGTTGATAAAAAATATCAAAACGGATTTTTTTTTTATCGCCGCAGCGCTTGTAAAGTGATTGTGCAGTGATCAAAAAAATATATATTTTTTGTCACTGCGGCGGGGCGGGCGTGGGTGAACGCACGTGTGGGCGACCGATCAGGCCTGATCGGGCAAATACTGCGTTTTGGGTGGAGGGCGAACTAAGGTGACACTAATACTATTATAGTATCAGCGAATAAGTGACTGCGTTGCGGTGGGCTGGGCGCTAAACGATCGCTAACTACCTAACCAAGGGGCCTAAACTATCCCTAAAACAGTCAATACCAGTGAAAAAAAAAGTGACAGTTTACACTGATCACTTTTTTCCTTTCACTAGGTGATTGACAAGGGTGATCAAGGGGTTAATTGGGGTGCAGGGGGGTGATCTGGGGCTAAGTGTGTGGTGTTTGGTGCTACTCACTGTGATGCCTGCTCCTCTGCTGGAACCAACCGACCAAAAGGACCAGCAGAGGAGCAGGGAAGCCATTTAACACATTATATTTACAAATATAATGTGTTAGATGGCTTGTGATTGGATTTTTTAAAAATCATCAGCTTGCCAGCCACGATCATTGGCTGGCAAGCTGATGACGTGACCCCTCTCGCGAGATGACGCACCGCTCCGTGACTCTGCCTGGAGCTGCCGCCTCCGGACCGCGATCCTGCGTTAGGCTTTCCGGAGGCGGTTGAACGATTGTCAATTGGCACTAAGGGGCCTAAAGTTTGCCCAGAAAACATCCCCCACACCATTACACCACCACAAGCAGCCTGCACAGTGGTAACAAGGCATGATGGATACATGTTCTCATTCTGTTTACGCCAAATTCGGACTCTACCATTTGAATGTCTCAACAGAAATCGAGACTCATCAGACCAGGCATCATTTTCCAGTCTTCAACAGTCCAATTTTGGTGAGCTTGTGCAAATTGTAGCCTCTTTTTCCTATTTGTAGTGGAGATGAGTGGTACCCGGTGGGGTCTTCTGCTGTTGTAGCCCATCCGCCTCAAGGTTGTGCGTGTTGTGGCTTCACAAATGCTTTGCTGCATACCTCGGTTGTAACGAGTGGTTATTTCAGTCAACGGTGCTCTTCTATCAGCTTGTATCAGTCGGCCAATTCTCTTCTGACCTCTAGCATCAACAAGGCATTTTCGCCTAAAGGACTGCCGCATACTGGATGTTTTTTCCTTTTTCACACCATTCTTTGTAAACCCTAGAAATGGTTGTGCGTGAAAATCCCAGTAACTGAGCAGATTGTGAAATACTCAGACCGGCCCGTCTGGCACCAACAACCATGCCACGCTCAAAATTGCTTAAATCAACTTTCTTTCCCATTCTAACATTTAGTTTGGAGTTCAGGAGATTGTCTTGACCAGGACCACAACCCTACATGCATTGAAGGAACTGCCATGTGATTGGTTGACTAGATAATCGCAATAATTAGAAATAGAACAGGTGTTCCTAATAATTCTTTAGGTGAGTGTAGTTGCCCTCCTCTGAACCCATTCCAGCGGTGCTATGTCTGCCTTGTTCACAGGAGCCCAGAACTGTCCACAGTCCTCCATGTGTGGTCTGACTAGTAAAGTTGTAAGATTATGTTCACATCAAGTGAGGGGCACACTCAAACGGGACCACTAGATGGATGGTATTACTATATTTAATATATTTAATACTTTAAGAGCATACCCCTAAAATGTTTAAGAACATACATAAAACCATACATTACACATAAATGTCCCAATTCAATATAATATTGTGGATAGTGCAGATGGTGTCCCAATCCGAACAACGTAATGGCACTATGTCCAATTGTCCCAATCAGAGTCTTAATGCGGTAGGATAGTGGCACTATGGCCAATTCTGATAGTGCAGTAATAATATGCCAATTCTGATATTATAGTAATGGCGCGGTGGCGAAATCCTAATAGAGTAATGGTGGTATCAATACCTATATCCGGTACTTTGAAAGTTCAGAATAAGTCGTTGATATTAACTTCACAGTTGGACTTAACTGTGAAGTTAATATCAACGACTTATTCTGAACTATTCTGAACAGGTTTTATGTATGTTCTTAAAAATTTTAGTGGTATGCTCTTAAAGTATTAAATATATTAAATATAGTTATACCATCCATCTAGTGGTCCCGTTTGAGTGTGCCCCCTCACTTATACACATATTACAGTTTTATATCCTAGGTCCTGAGGGTAGGAAGTAGGGGTGAGCCGCTGTATTTCTCTCATGTTCACATCAAGGTCTGCTATTAAATATTAATAATATTTATTTTTTTTTACAAAATACGGCGTAAGACAGCATACCGTTTTTTCACAACTTGGGTACATGGATACCTTGGTGTTGGAAACCTATACCCTCTTGTGTAGTTTATCTTATCCGAAACACTTTTCCAGATCCTGAGGGCCAGTACATGGGTTTTAAAGGGACACTGACAGGCCTTCTGAGCATAATTAGCTCTTTATATGCCCCCCTAGGTCTTATAATAAGTTTCCAATTCATATAAGTATTATCCCTGTGCGCATTGTAAAACGTTAAAAATAATCTTTATAATCACCTGTCCTTTCTGGCCAAGGGGCGTTCTTTGTGCCGCATTTGTGCCCAGCCGCGTCCCAACTGCCGGATCCTTAAACACGCCCATTGTTGTTATAGGGGTATTCCCATTTCAGACAATGGGGGCATATCGCTAGGATATGCCCCCATTGTCTGTTAGGTTCTGGTCCCACCAGTGGGACGCGCACCTATATCGAGAACGTGGCCCCTTTAAGTGAATGAGAGCGCACTCCGCATGTGTGACCCAGGCTCCAATTCACCTATATGTAGCCCACAGCAATAGCCGAGCAAACGCACTCGGCTATTGTCGGCTGTCTCCTAGGAAAGTGAAGGAGGGTGGCCGCGCATGCGCAGTACGTCCTCCTTCACTTACGGGGCCACTTTCTCAATATAGGCGCGCGTCCCAGCGGTGGTACCTGAAACTAACAGACAATGGGGGCATATCCTAGCGATATGCCCCCATTGTCTGAAATGGGAATACCTCTTTAATATTTAAATTTAATACACATTCCGTATTATAATTCTTGGATTGTTTGAATCTTGAATTAGATATTATAAAACAGATGTGTGACCAAAGGACAGAGAATATTTTTCAAAAGTAACTTTTATTTAATTTACATATTTTGAAAAATAAAAATTATTTAATGATGTGGTTTTTTTTGTAAACCAAATTTAAGACAATAGCGATAACTTAACAAATATTCACTAAACAAATTTTATTATGAATAATTTATATAGAATAATAAAAGTAATAACATATAATCAAATTAA
Organism: Bufo gargarizans; assembly: GCF_014858855.1. Lineage (NCBI taxonomy): Eukaryota > Metazoa > Chordata > Amphibia > Anura > Bufonidae > Bufo > Bufo gargarizans. The sequence goes on from NC_058083.1 coordinate 428,626,841, forward strand.
ACTATATAAACAAATTCCTTTGCTTGAAATACACAGAGATATCTACAAGGAAGAGGGAAGTTGATGGTATCCTTTTATCAATTTTTGTAGTTGATTCTAATTTTTTTACATACATTTTTCTAGTTTCCAAAAATATATATAACAGTTGAACTACTTTAAACAGTAGTACAAATGAAAAAATAAATAAAAAATCATGTTCTTGTAGTCATATTTATTATTACTTTAATAATACAGGATCTTTGGAAATTAGGATTTAAAAATTCCTCTTGTCCAAATGAATCTTTGTTTTTTTATATCCTCCTTGTTGGGTCTCTCCATGTTACTAATATTAGGAGGAAGTGAAGGAGCTCTTGAAGCCCAGTCTGAATCCAATTTTCCATTAGCAATTCTGAGAACATCATTGCACAATTTCTCCAGATACTTTACGGACATTTTCTCATAGATGTTTCTTGCTATCCAATGGGTATTGCCTTTCGGTAACACAATGTTCGTTGTTGTCATCATTTTCCACAACAATTTCGGCATGTGAACATTCAGAATACAACTCTCTTTCCCACTGGTGTTGATCAATTACATGGTGTAATAGCGATAGCCATTTTTCTTTCAGAAGTTCAGTGTTGTCATCGCAAGTTTGTATGCTCCACCAAAAATGCCTGATTATTTTGGGAATCCAAGGTGTTATCTCCTTACATAACTTTCTGATTCCCACATGCCGATCAGATGCAAAGATTTTTATGTTGAATATTTCATTTAGTAGTCGATCAAGAACAATCCCGAAGCCATGCTTCTCCATAGCAACAGATGAAGAACATTGAGTTCTTTGCACGACTTCAAAGTCTAATATTTTCAGAGTGACTGTGTCCATCATTGAGTACACACAATACTTCGCATTATGTCCAGGGCTATCACACTGCCCGTCGCCTGCAATGTACAAATCTTCATGCAGAATTTCTTCTTCAATAGATTTTTTCTCAAGTTGCCAGGCCAAATCAATTGCAGGGAAAAGAAACTTACTTTGGTAACGGTAAAAACTCTTTTCTGAAATACTCAACAGGCCAAATATATTAAAAAGTTCTTTTACCTTATGAAAGTTCAGTCCACTAAACAAGATTGCAGCAGCGAGAAGTAAATTGCCCGCAGCATAATTTTTAATTTTTGGCTGATTTTCAAAAACTTTAAATTGTGACCGTTTCCACAAGTTGCATTCACTGACATATAGGTTCTTTCAATATTCTTTTTAAAACTTTTAACAAGAAATGGACAGCCAACATCAAATTGACATTTTACCTTATACAAGAGATTGTCCAGGCATGAATCAAAAACGACAAGTTTATTATCCAACACCAATTCTTTTTCATCTATAAAGTTGAACAATGGTGTTGGTTGTTTTTGAGTATTTGAAAATCGATGGAATGAATTTAAGGTTTCGTTAGATGTCAAGCTTTGATCATGTGGAATGTAAGTTTCATCCTTTTTTGAATTGTCTAACTCTTCTTCAGTAACACTAATGGATAAATTCATTAAATCATCTTCTATTGTTTTTTGTTGTGGATCTTGTTGAAATATTTCAAAGTCTTCATTCACTTGATCGATCTCATTAGGAAAAAATCATTTTCCCAAATTTCGTCTTTTCCTTAAAGGAGATGCAACTTCTTCTGTATGGTATTTTCTGGATGAATTTATTATGGATTGTGGAGTAGAAGAAGTTATGGGTAACCCGAAAACCCTATTAGTTTTGATTGGAGATAGTAGTGCATTCATACTCCTCCTTGAATATGATGACACAATTACTGATAGTGTAGTTGGTCTGTGTACTAGCATCTTGAAATTTACTCGACACTTGTGAACATTCAAAGCTAACATTTGTTTGCAGTCTCTCCTTCTTTTATACAGTTTTTTTTTTTTTTTTTAAGGATTCTGATGCTTCCACCACCTTCAATTAATGGAAAAATTGTTGGTAAAGCATCTTTTTTAAGATATTTTTGGTGGTTAATCACTTCGTAGCAATCGGGTGTAAAATGACAAGAGCAGATTCTAAATTTGTCCTTTTTCCTACCCTCCAGTATTTTGGTAACCATGCTCGTGGAAATTTTGTTTAGTCTTCTCTAGCCATGTTTGAATTCTTTGAAAATCAGGAGGAAAACTATGAAGAATAATGTTCTCACTTTGTCCTTTGGGACCTGTTTTGCTGAAACACTCATTTACAATGCAGGACGGCATTTTCTATACAAATCACACTATCCTAGGATAAAACAAAATTTTTGAAAAAAATATTTTATTTTATAGGCTAGTGTATAATAAATAAACATAAGTGAAATCAATTAGAAGGCATCATTTTTCTCATACCTGTTAGTCAATACGCCTCCAGGTTTACTATGTTGATTTTCATGCAATGCAGCATCACAGATGTTCTATGAAATCTGCAGATTGCAGTACTTTATTGAGGTTGGATATAAGTTTATCTGATATTGATGACCTATACAGAATACAATGGATATATAATTGGTAAAACTCCTTCATCAGACACTAACATTCACTTCTCTCAATAAGGCTACATTCACACGACCGTATGTAATCCGTTCCGTTTTGCGGATCCGCAAATAACGGATCCGCATGTCCACAAAAAAAAAAACCGGAAGAGTGGCTTCCGTATGTCATCCATGAAAAACGGTCCGCAAAAAACGGATGAGTAAAAAAAAAAGGAGGAGAGAATAAAATATAATATATTCATAGTTGTCAAGGAAACTAATGTAGAAAAGTCACATGCTCATAAATTCAGGTGCCATTTTATGTGCTTTTCTAGTCCGATAGAGCTGTGTGGGTATCTTGTGTGCCTTGCTGGTATTGGATTTTCACAGTTTTCTGTGCGACAACCATGGCAAATTACTTTGAACGTGAACTGCTTCTACGCTGGCTACTTTCTCGGCGCTTTGGAAGTAATTTGCAAATGCTGGAAGAAGAATCAAGGAGGAGACAGAGGCTCACGAAGGCTCCAGAAGGGACACTTCCATACATTATATGCAGACCTGCGACAGGACCCTATGAAATTTCACCAGTTATGTCGTATGTCTGTGGAATCTTTTGATCGCCTGCTTGCATCTCTTCGTCCGTACCTAACCTTTCAGGATACGAACATGAGGCGCTGCATTGGACCTGAAGAAAGACTAATTGTCACTTTGAGATAAAAAAAAATTTTTTCTATTTTATGTTATAGATTAATTTGTATTTTATACCATATTAATTTTTTTGTTCATTTAAAAAAAAATAGTTATAGGTTTATGATATAATTTGTTTAAAATATTCCTAGGGTACCGTGCATTCTTAGTGTACTTTCACGCTTGAGGCAGAGTGATCCAGCAAGCAGTTCATTTGCTGGAACTGGCTGCTGGATCCCCCAAACAGCTTGCAGACATAAAGCATTTGTAGACGGATCCGGATATGGATCCATCTCACAAATGTATAGCAAATGTGGACCCGTCTCTCCGCTTTTCATGTGGACAGATAGATCAGTCCACATAATTTTTTTAATGCATGCCAGATCTGTCATTGTGGTTTGTTTTTAATGTGGCATCTGCCACTTGCAGGGGACACATACATTTAAATTATGATGTTATGTAGCCTGAATGTGTAGTCTTTAACAATGCCTTTCTTTAGTAATGGGGCTTTCACATCTCAGACAGCTAGGATATGCCCCCATTGTCTGGTTGGGTGTGGATCCCACAGCTTGGACCAACAATTATATTGAGAACATAGCACACAAAGTGAAGGAGGGCGCACAGTGCATGTGCAGCCACCATCAATTATTTTAAATTGTCCAGACAAATATAGCTAAGCCCAGCTCAGCTATTTCCATCAGCCTCATAAAAATTTAAAGGAACATGGGTCAGACGCTCCAATTCAGTTTTATGAGAAAGACGCGGATAAGCGCTTGGTGGCGGACCTTTAAGTGTGGTTTCAAGAGGTGGGAACCGTAACCTATCATACTATGAGATGAGAATAGCCCTTACTACTTTATCACACAGTATTTTACTTATATATATATATATATATATATATTTTTTTTTTAGATCTTACAGATTCCTGGCAACTGGAAACTCCTTTGCTTCGCTGCACTTCGAGTTCCTGCTGGGAGTCTCTACTATCTCTGGGATAGTCAGCCAAACGTATCAAATCATATGGCAACATCTCAGGGAAGCGAGCTACGTATCGCCGAGGGTTTTCAAGATTCTGCGCAGTTTCCAAACTGCCTTGGGGCACTTGATGGCAAACACATACGTGTTAAGAAGCCTGCTCACTCAGGGTCCCGGTACTTTAATTACAAGCAGTACTTTTCTGTGGTGCTGTTACCCTTGGCTGACAGTAATTGCAGGTTTGTAATTGTCGATATCGGGGCCTATGGAAGTACATCAGACTCCCGCATCTTTTGTGCCTCCAGAATGGGTGAGCGACTTTGCGCCAATCAGTTAGCCCTACCAGAGCCCAGAACACTACCCGGATCAGCAGGTCCCCCGGTTCCATTTGTAATCGTGGCTGATGAAGGGTTTGCATTATTACCCAATATGATGCGGCCCTTCCCCAGGCACGATTTAGACAACCAAAAGCGCATATTCAACTACCGACTGACTCGTGCCCATCGGTTTGTTGAGTGCGCATTTGGTATACTTTCTGCTAAGTGGAGAGTATTTATGTCGTCAATACAAATGGATCTGGAAAATGTCACCCTGGTGATCCAAGCTTGTGTAGTTTTACACAATTTCACCAGGATCTACGATGTGACCTTGGATGCTGAACTACTTCAAAACTTGACTACCACACCAGTCAATTTTGAACAAGTCCGACATGGAAGACCTGAAACAGCTGGACTAGCTGTCCGGGAACGCTATGCGGACTACTTTTGCAGTCCAGAGGGAGCATTGTCGTGGCAGATGGATGCCATCCATGGCGGTCGTTAATTTCATCTGGTCTCTGGGATCAAATTTGAAAAATGTAAACCATTTTTTTAGTTAGTTAGTTCCTTTTATATTTTTAGTGATAGTTTAGGGACTCGCAAGGTAATGTGGACCCTTGACGTGGGCTTGCGAGCTGGGGTATAATTTAAAAATTTATTAAAACTTACTGGCCACACAGCGGACGGGTACGTTTCCGTGTCTGCATTGCTTCCAATGCTCTAATGTAATCAAAGGGCCCAATATATACCACCCACACACTGGACGTACATACCCAGTGGACGGCTTCTTCACGTGTGAATCAGCGAATGTTATATACCTGATCAAATGTCCATGTGGGTTGCTATATATTGGGGAAACAATGCAGAGCATTAAAGATCGCATTGGCAAGCACAAGTCAACTATTAGGACTAAAATTCTACTTTTACCCATCCCTTCCCATTTGAGAAATATAACCATACAATTGCCCAACTGAAGTTTCAAGTCATAGAGCCGGTCACTCGACCCAGGCGGGGAGGTGACATTAAGAAACTTTTATTGCGTCGGGAGGCCTACTGGATCCATACCCTGGACACCCTCCATCCAAGGGGTCTCAACAGAGATTATGAAATTATGCACATTTGAGTTCTGGTTCTGTTTACCAATGCATTTTCTGTGTACCATCTAATATTAATTTATGCATTAATGTTTTTTAGACATCCACCATATAATGAAGAATTTTCTCTGCTATGCTGGTATTTACCGTTTACTATCTATCTATATGTTCTAACACCTGTGCTGTTCGCTTGATTGATTAACTTTTCATTATGTTACCATGAATGTACCGCCCCTTATGGGCGTTGACGTCACTGGAAGGTTCCCTATCCTCAATCATTGATGTGTGTATATATACCTGTTATTCACAATGTACATCTCTACCTGTTGAAAAAGGCAGTCTAGCCGAAACGCGTCTTAGATGATGGGACATATTGATTTATGACAAAAAATTCTATGAATGAGCATCAAATCACGTCTGCTGGGATTTTTCCGTTCTACACGTGGAGTTTGTCCTGTCCCGTGCGGCATGCATTCCAGTGTGTGCTGACCGACTCATCCTCAACGGTGTCCAACAATTGTCACCAAATGCTAGAAATGATTATTTAGCCACAACCCCTGAGGGCAGAGCCTTCATTAAAATATTTAAATAAAAAAATGGAAACGGATCCGCAAATATCAGATGACATACGGAAACCATTCCGTATGTCATCCGATATTTGCGGACCATTAATTTCTATGGGGGAGCAGACCGATTTCTACGGACAATAATAGGACATGCTTCATATTTTTTGCGGTGTATAAAATCGGAAACACGGTGGCGGACAACATACTGAATGTTGTCCGCTAATTTAATTCACCCGTAGGAATGAATGGGGCCGATTTTATTCCGCAAAATACGGAACTGATGCGGATCGGACGCGGAAAAAAATAATACGGTCGTGTGAATGTAGCCTAAACTTACCTTATACAGGTTTTTTTTTCATCCCCGAATAAAAACGGACTACTAAAGTACTAGTAGTTGTTTTCTAAAAACATTATAATGATAAAAAAAATTACTTCAATTAGATACATAATGACAAAAATATAAGAATTTAATATAATGTACTTTGCTGTAATTCAAATAATATATTTGCAATCAGGAAATTGTATAATTGCAATATAGATGCACATCTATAAATAACTAATGTTGTGGCGTAACATCTGTGACTCACTGCAGTGGTGATGTTACATCTGTGACTGACAGCAGTGGTGGTCTTACAACTGTGACTGACAGCAGTGGTGACGTAACATCTGTGACTGACAGCAGTGGTGGCGTAACATCTGTGACTGACAGCAGTGGTGGTGTAACATCTGAGTGACAGCAGTGGTGACGTAACATCTAGGTATGACAGCAGTGGTGGTGACACATAAGGGGGGGTTGCCTGCATTTGGGGGTGGGGGGGCCAAATGAGGTATCCTGCGTTTGAAAAGGGACACATACAGGGAGTGCAGAATTATTAGGCAAGTTGTATTTTTGAGGATTAATTTTATTATTGAACAACAACCATGTTCTCAATGAACCCAAAAAACTCATTAATATCAAAGCTGAATATTTTTTAAAAGTAGTTTTTAGTTTGAGCTATTTTAGGGGGATATCTGTGTGTGCAGGTGACTATTACTGTGCATAATTATTAGGCAACTTAACAAAAAACAAATATATACCCATTTCAATTATTTATTTTTACCAGTGAAACCAATATAACATCTCAACATTCACAAATATACATTTCTAACATTCAAAAACAAAAACAAATCAGTGACCAATATAGCCACCTTTCTTTGCAAGGACACTCAAAAGCCTGCCATCCATGGATTCTGTCAGTGTTTTGATCTGTTCACCATCAACATTGCGTGTAGCAGCAACCACAGCCTCCCAGACACTGTTCAGAGAGGTGTACTGTTTTCCCTCCTTGTAAATCTCACATTTGATGATGGACCACAGGTTCTCAATGGGGTTCAGATCAGGTGAACAAGGAGACCATGTCATTAGATTTTCTTCTTTTTACCCTTTCTTGCCAGCCACGCTGTGGAGTACTTGGACACGTGTGATGGAGCATTGTCCTGCATGAAAATCATGTTTTTCTTGAAGGATGCAGACTTCTTCCTGTACCCCTGCTTGAAGAAGGTGTCTTCCAGAAACTGGCAGTAGGACTGGGAGTTGAGCTTGACTCCATCCTCAACCCGAAAAGGCCCCACAAGCTCATCTCTGATGATACCAGCCCAAACCAGTACTCCACCTCCACCTTGCTGGCGTCTGAGTCGGACTGGAGCTCTCTGCCATTTACCAATCCAGCCACGGGCCCATCCATCTGGCCCATCAAGACTCACTCTCATTTCATCAGTCCATAAAACCTTCGAAAAATCAGTCTTGAGATATTTCTTGGCCCAGTCTTGACGTTTCAGCTTGTGTGTCTTGTTCAGTGGTGGTTGTCTTTCAGCCTTTCTTACCTTGGCCATGTCTCTGAGTATTGCACACCTTGTGCTTTTGGGCACTCCAGTGATGTTGCAGCTCTAAAATATGGCCAAACTGGTGGCAAGTGGCATCTTGGCAGCTGCACGCTTGACTTTTCTCAGTTCATGGGCAGTTATTTTGCGCCTTGGTTTTTCCACACGCTTCTTGCGACCCTGTTGACTATTTTGAATGAAACGCTTGATTGTTCGATGATCACGCTTCAGAAGCTTTGCAATTTTAAGAGTGCTGCATCCCTCTGCAAGATATCTCACTATTTTTGACTTTTCTGAGCCTGTCAAGTCCTTCTTTTGACCCATTTTGCCAAAGGAAAGGAAGTTGCCTAATAATTATGCACACCTGATATAGGGTGTTGATGTCATTAGACCACACCCCTTCTCATTACAGAGATGCACATCACCTAATATGCTTAATTGGTAGTAGGCTTTCGAGCCTATACAGCTTGGAGTAAGACAACATGCATAAAGAGGATGATGTGGTCAAAATACTCATTTGCCTAATAATTCTGCACTCCCTGTATGTTGGTTCCAGCATTTGGGGGAGGGGGGGCACATAAGTGTGTGTGTTCCTGCCATGGAGGGGGTCACATATTGGGGCAGGAGGTCCTGACTTTTAAGGGTGTAAGCAAATGTGGTTGTCCAGGCTTTGAGGATGGCATACATGGTGGAGGGGGATACATACAGATTTAGTGAATGTGGTACACATTTTCTTCCTAATGGTGTAGACCTAGGAGCTGGTCACATGATAACATTGTTTTCTTCTTCTTCTAAAATACATTTTGCGCTCTGAAAATGTTTGAATACAACTTTTCTTTATATAATAATACCAATTTTTCAAAAATACTAATGATTTGCTTCCAGGAGGGAGGGGGGGAAAGAAATCGCTGGCTTGAGTCTGGCAGGCAGGCAGGCAGGAGAAAGCGCAGGGTGCAGCAGCCAATCCTCCCAGGCTGAGAAGAGCGAGCATCGGACGTGACTGGGCATGCGCCGAGCCCAGTGACGAGGATGAAGCTCCTGCCCTCAGTCTCCAGCAAATCGCACTGGCGCAGCCCTCAGTGGGGACCGCGTCTGCGCGAGACTTCGCTCGGCCGTCAGGGAGGGGGAGGAGAGGGATGAGACGCTGTGGACGGTTAGAGATTCAGGAGGAAGGCGTTTTGGGCACTGCAGGAGGGCATTACTGGGCACACAAAGTGGAACATAACGCCCCTCTGGGCACCTTCAGGATTAATTAGCATAATTATAAAAGTTGTTTTTCAGCAAAACTACTGGACGGATTACAGTATAGAACAGCAAAGCTGATTCAAGGTAATCTATGGAGCATGACTGGTTTAAAATCTGAATTTGTGTTATGAGAGGTGACAGAATCCCTTTAACCACTTCAGCCCCGCTAGGTGAAACCCCCTTCATGACCAGAGCACTTTTTACACTTCGGCACTACACTACTTTCACCGTTTATCGCTCGGTCATGCAACTTACCACCCAAATGAATTTTACCTCCTTTTCTTCTCACTAATAGAGCTTTCATTTGGTGGAATTTCATTGCTGCTGGCATTTTTACTTTTTTTGTTATTAATCAAAATGTAACGATTTTTTTGCAAAAAAATGACATTTTTCACTTTCAGCTGTAAAATTTTGCAAAAAAAAAACGACATCCATATATAAATTTTTCGCCAAATTTATTGTTCTACATGTCTTTGATAAAAAAAAAAAAATGTTTGGGCAAAAAAAAAAATGGTTTGGGTAAAAGTTATAGCATTTACAAACTATGGTACAAAAATGTGAATTTCCGCTTTTTGAAACAGCTCTGACTTTCTGAGCACCTGTCATGTTTCCTGAGGTTCTACAATGCCCAAACAGTAGAAAAACCCCACAAATGACCCCATTTCGGAAAGTAGACACCCTAAGGTATTCGCTGATGGGCATAGTGAGTTCATAGAACTTTTTATTTTTTGTCACAAGTTAGCGGAAAATGATGATGATTTTTTTTTTTTTTTTTTTTCTTACAAAGTCTCATATTCCACTAACTTGCGACAAAAAATAAAAAATTCTAGGAACTCACCATGCCCCTCACAGAATACCTTGGGGTGTCTTCTTTCCAAAATGGGGTCACTTGTGGGGTAGTTATACTGCCCTGGCAATTTAGGGGCCCATATGTGTGAGAAGTACTTTGCAATCAAAATCTGTAAAAAATGACCGGTGAAATCCGAAAGGTGCACTTTGGAATATGTGCCCCTTTGCCCACCTTGGCATCAAAAAAGTGTCACACATCTGGTATCGCCGTACTCAGGAGAAGTTGGGGAATGTGATTTGGGGTGTCATTTTACATATACCCATGCTGGGTGAGAGAAATATCTTGGCAAAAGACAACTTTTCCAATTTTTTTATACAAAGTTGGCATTTGACCAAGATATTTTTCTCACCCAGCATGGGTATATGTAAAATGACACCCCAAAACACATTGCCCAACTTCTCCTGAGTACGGCGATACCAGATGTGTCACACTTTTTTGCTGCCAAGGTGGGCAAAGGGGCACATATTCCAAAGTGCACCTTTCGGATTTTGCAGGGCATTTTTTACACATTTTGATTGCAAAGTTCTTCTCACACATTTGGGCCCCTAAATTGCCAGGGCAGTATAACTACGCCACAAGTGACCCCATTTTGGAAAGTAGACACCCCAAGGTATTCCGTGAGGGGCATGGCGAGTTCCTAGAATTTTTTATTTTTTGTCGCAAGTTAGTGGAATATGAGACTTTGTAAGGAAAAAAGAAAAAAAAAGAAAAATCATCATTTTCCGCTAAATTGTGACAAAAAATAAAAAATTCTAGGAACTCGCCGTGCCCCCCAAGGAATACCTTGGGGTGTCTTCTTTCCAAAATGGGGTCACTTGTGGCGTAGTTATACTGCCCTGGCAATTTAGGGGCCCAAATGTGTGAGAAGAACTTTGCAATCAAAATGTGTAAAAAATGCCCTGCAAAATCCGAAAGGTGCACTTTGGAATATGTGCCCCTTTGCCCACCTTGGCATCAAAAAAGTGTCACACATCTGGTATCGCCGTACTCAGGAGAAGTTGGGGAATGTGATTTGGGGTGTCATTTTACATATACCCATGCTGGGTGAGAGAAATATCTTGGCAAAAGACAACTTTTCCAATTTTTTTATACAAAGTTGGCATTTGACCAAGATATTTTTCTCACCCAGCATGGGTATATGTAAAATGACACCCCAAAACACATTCCCCAACTTCTCCTGAGTACGGCGATACCACATGTGTGACACTTTTTTGCAGCCTAGATGCGCAAAGGGGCCCAAATTCCTTTTAGGAGGGCATTTTTAGACATTTGGATCCCAGACTTCTTCTCACACTTTCGGGCCCCTAAAAAGCCAGGGCAGTATAAATACCCTACATGTGACCCCACTTTGGAAAGAAGACACCCCAAGGTATTCAATGAGGGGCATGGCGAGTTCTTAGAATTTTTTTTTTTTTTGCATAAGTTAGCGGATATTGATTTTTTTTTTGTTTTTTTCTCACAAAGTCTCACTTTCCGCTAACTTAGGACAAAAATTTCAATCTTTCATGGACTCAATATGCCCCTCACGGAATACCTTGGGGTGTCTTCTTTCCGAAATGGGGTCAGTTGTGGGGTATTTATACTGCCCTGGCTTTTTAGGGGCCCTAAAGCGTGAGAAGAAGTCTGGAATATAAATGTCTAAAAATGTTTACGCATTTGGATTCCGTGAGGGGTATGGTGCGTCCATGTGAGATTTTATTTTTTGACACAAGTTAGTGGAATATGAGACTTTGTAAGAAAAAACAAAAACAAACAAAAAATTTCCGCTAACTTGTGCCAAAAAAAATGTCTGAATGGAGCCTTACCGGGGGGGGGGATCAATGACAGGGGGGTGATCACCCATATAGACTCCCTGATCACCCCCCTGTAAGGCTCCATTCAGACATCCGCATGATTTTTTACGGATCCATGGATACATGGATCGGATCCACAGAACGCATGCGGACGTCTGAATGGAGCCTTACAGGGGGGTTATCAATGACAGGGGGTGATCAGGGTAATCAGGGTGATCACCCCCCTGTCACTGATCACCCCCCCTGTAAGGCTCCATTCAGACATCCGCATGATTTTTTACGGATCCATGGATACATGGATCGGATCCACAGAACGCATGCGGACGTCTGAATGGAGCCTTACAGGGGGGTTATCAATGACAGGGGGTGATCAGGGTGATCACCCCCCTGTCACTGATCACCCCCCCTGTAAGGCTCCATTCAGACATCCGCATGATTTTTTACGGATCCATGGATACATGGATCGGATCCACAGAACGCATGCGGACGTCTGAATGGAGCCTTACAGGGGGGTTATCAATGACAGGGGGTGATCAGGGTGATCACCCCCCTGTCACTGATCACCCCCCCTGTAAGGCTCCATTCAGACATCCGCATGATTTTTTACGGATCCATGGATACATGGATCGGATCCACAGAACGCATGCGGACGTCTGAATGGAGCCTTACAGGGGGGGTTATCAATGACAGGGGGTGATCAGGGTAATCAGGGTGATCACCCCCCTGTCACTGATCACCCCCCCTGTAAGGCTCCATTCAGACATCCGCATGATTTTTTACGGATCCATGGATACATGGATCGGATCCACAAAACGCATGCGGACGTCTGAATGGAGCCTTACAGGGGGGTTATCAATGACAGGGGGTGATCAGGGTGATCACCCCCTATCACTGATCACCCCCCCTGTAAGGCTCCATTCAGACATCCGCATGATTTTTTACGGATCCATGGATACATGGATCGGATCCACAAAACGCATGCGGACGTCTGAATGGAACCTTACAGGGGGGTTATCAATGACAGGGGATGATCAGGGTGATCACCCCCCTGTCACTGATCACCCCCCCCTGTAAGGCTCCATTCAGACATCCGCATGATTTTTTACGGATCCATGGATACATGGATCAGATCCACAAAACGCATGCGGACGTCTGAATGGAGCCTTACAGGGGGGTTATCAATGACAGGGGGTGATCAGGGTGATCACCCCCCTGTCACTGATCACCCCCCCTGTAAGGCTCCATTCAGACGTCCGCATGATTTTTACGGATCCATGGATACATGGATCGGATCCGTAAAAATCATGCGGACGTCTGAATGGAGCCTTACAGGGGGGTGATCAATGACAGGGGGTGATCAGGGAGTGTATATGGGTGATCACCCGCCTGTCATTGATCACCCCCCTGTAAGGCTCCATTCAGACGTCCGTATGCTTTTTGCGGATCCGATCCATGTATCCGTGGATCCGTAAAAATCATACGGACGTCTGAACGGAGCCTGACAGGGGGGTGATCAATGACAGGGGGGTGATCAATGACAGGGCGGTGATCAGGGAGTTTATATGGGGTGATCATGGGTGATCAGGGGTTTATAAGGGGTTAATAAGTGACGGGGGGGGGTGTAGTGTAGTGTAGTGTGGTGTTTGGTGCGACTGTACTGACCTACCTGAGTCCTCTGGTGGTCGATCCTAACAAAAGGGACCACCAGAGGACCAGGTAGGAGGTATATTAGACGCTGTTATGAAAACAGCGTCTAATATACCTGTTAGGGGTTAAAAAATTCGGATCTCCAGCCTGCCAGCGAGCGATCGCCGCTGGCAGGCTGGAGATCCACTCGCTTACCTTCCGTTCCTGTGAGCGCGCGCGCCTTCACAGGAAATCTCGCGTCTCGCGAGAAGACGCGTATATGCGTCCAGGAGGAATAAAGCAACCACCTCCCGGACGCATATACGCGTACAGCGGTCGGGAGGTGGTTAAGAGCATGATGTCCTGTGCTCTGGAGAAAATGTAGCAAATATGTTTGCAATTGTTCAAATAGTATAAAAAGAGCTTTTTTTTGCCATTAGTCTGTATTTTTGTATTGCTTTTTCATTCAAGTTTTATTCTAGTGAATGTTTACATATTAACATGTTATTAAAAAGGCTTTTGTCATGAGAAACATCGTAATTAAATTGGCTGGCGTTAGACATCTGCTAATTTCAGCTGAAGATAACAGTCCATGTCCCTTATTTCTTAGTGTCCCCGTTTTTGCTTAATAAACTAGTATTTTAAGAAAATGAGCCTCTAGGGCTGTGATGGCTAACCCCCGGCACTCCAGCTGTGGTATAACTACAACCCCTGTCTACCACACTTCCATGCACTACAGGGCAATCTGAAGATGAATATGCTGAGAGAGAGGGCCTTGATACTCAATATACCCAAACTGAAAGTTCCAGTCCAACTATTAATTCACCTTCCACACCCAAAAAAATATTGAATATTTCCACTTATTCTGTATCCTCTGCTAATTCAGAACATGTTTAACCCTTTCATCAAATCTTAACAGAGAGCTTTTTTTTTTAGACAAGGTTTCCCCAACACCACGCACTGTGGATCCCACCCAACCGACCAGGAAGATTCTAACCAGCATCCTGGCCTTAAGTCCCATGATCGAATCACTAGATTCCCCACATCTGAGTACACCGTTGACTGCCCGGCCATTGAAAATCACTCATTTCTACACCCTAGTCTCAAGCATGAAAAATAAAAAAACACAGATTTAGAGGATGCAGAGGAGACAGAAACAGACGCACCCTTAAACAAAAAATCCAGACCCAAACAACTAATGAACGATCAGATCTTATAAGTAAGGACAAAGAGAGAGAATGGAATCTTTAACCTATCCAAACACCTTGTGTTATGAGAGGTGACAGAATCCCTTTAAGTTATGATTTCACAGACTGATAGCTGGGCAATATCTGTCCAGTTATTTCATTGTAGAGGGACATTATTATGTGAAATCCAAAATTTGTTGCTTGTCTGCCCTGCATCTAAAACTACCTACCGTAGCTGTTGTCTTTTAATGTCATCCTTAGGCTACTTTCACACTAGCGTTCGTCGGTCCGCTCGTCAGCTCCGTTTGAAGGAGCTCACGAGCGGACCCGAACGCAGCCGTCCAGCCCTGATGCAGTCTGAATGGAGCGGATCCGCTCAGACTGCATCAGTCTGGCGGCGTTCAGCCTCCGCTCCGCACGGACAGGCGGACAGCTGAACGCTGCTTGCAGCGTTCGGGTGTCCGCCTGGCCGTGCGGAGGCGTGCGGATCCGCCCAGACTTACAATGTAAGTCAATGGGGACGGATCCGTTTGAAGATGCCACAATATGGCTCAATCTTCAGGCGGATCCGTCCCCCATTGACTTTACATTGAAAGTCTGGACGGATCCGTACGAGGCTATTTTCACACTTAGCTGTTATATGCTAAAAATAATGCAGACGGATCCGTTCTGAACGGAGCCTCCGTCTGCATTATTATGATCGGATCCGTTCAGAACGGATCCGATCGAACGCTAGTGTGAAAGTAGCCTTACAAGGGCGCTCTTGATTCAAAAAGATTGAGTGGTAAAGTAGGAGCTTGTGACAACTAACCTCTAGAGATTTCACCTTTGAAAAGTTTGAGGACGTCAATTGCCAGATTTTCAAGGTAGTTCAGTTTCTCGCAAACATTCCGAACAATCCATCTCCCTTTCCCTATTGGTATTTTCAATGCAGTACGAACAGTTCCCTTCGCCATATTATTTTATTTTTTGGCACCATGACTATAGCTCTCTCTTGGCCAACACTGTTGTGTGTTAGCGCTGCCAGTTCGGTCCGTGCCTCCATCCTGTCAGTCCCAAAGTAAATGCGCTTACTTTGGTATTTTAGAGTCAGGGGGTTCACTTTGTTAATGATATTGAAATTTTGAAATACCGATATTTGCAAAACACCAGTAACTTAATATGTGTGTCCGCATATAATGATTCACCAAATATATCAACACACACATACAAACCGGATTCCCAAAAAGTTGGGACACTAAACAAATTGTGAATAAAAACTGAATGCAATGATGTGGAGATGGTGAATGTCAATATTTTATTTGTAATAGAACGTAGATGACAGATCAAACGTTTAATCCGAGTAAATGTATCATTTTAAAGGAAAAATACGTTCAAATTTTCACGGTGTCAACAAATCCCTAAAAAGTTGGGACAAGTAGCAATAAGAGGCTGGAAAAAGTAAATTTGAGCATAACGAAGAGCTGGAAGACCAATTAACACTAATTAGGTCAATTGGCAACATGATTGGGTATAAAAAGAGCTTCTCAGAGTGGCAGTGTCTCTCAGAAGCCAAGATGGGTAGAGGATCACCAATTCCCACAATGTTGCGCAGAAAGATAGTGGAGCAATATCAGAAAGGTGTTACCCAGCGAAAAATAGCAAAGACTTTGCATCTATCATCATCAACTGTGCATAACGTCATCCGAAGATTCAGAGAATCTGGAACAATCTCTGTGTGTAAGGGTCAAGGCCGTAAAACCATACTGGATGCCCGTGATCTCCGGGCCCTTAAACGACACTGCACCACAAACAGGAATGCTACTGTAAAGGAAATCACAGAATGGGATCAGGAATACTTCCAGAAACAATTGTCAGTGAACACAATCCACCGTGCCATCTGCCGTTGCCAGCTGAAACTCTACAGTGCAAAGAAGAAGCAAAGAAGAAGCCATTTCTAATAGGGATGAGCGAACTCGAACTGTATAGTTCGGGTTCGTACCGAATTTTGGGGTGTCCGTGACACGGACCCGAACCCGGACATTTTCGTAAAAGTTCGGGTTCGGTGTTCGTCGCTTTCTTGGCGCTTTTGTGACGCTTTCTTGGCGCTTTTTGAAAGGCTGCAAAGCAGCCAATCAACAAGCGTCATACTACTTGCCCCAAGAGGCCGTCACAGCCATGCCTACTATTGGCATGGCTGTGATTGGCCAGAGCACCATGTGACCCAGCCTCTATTTAAGCTGGAGTCACATAGCGCCGCCCGTCACTCTGCTCTGATTAGCGTAGGGAGAGGTTGCGGCTGCGACAGTAGGGCGAGATTAGGCAGATTAACTCCTCCAAAGGACTTGATTAATCGATCGATCTGCAGCTGTGCATCATTGAGCTGCTGAAATTCAATTGCTCACTGTTTTTAGGCTGCCCAGACCGTTTGTCAGTCACTTTTTTCTGGGGTGATCGGCGGCCGTCTTGTGGTGCGCCAGCACAAGCTGCGACCAAGTGCATTTAACCCTCAATGGTGTGGTTGTTTTTTGGCTAAAGCCTACATCAGGGTGAAGCTGTCACACCAAGTGCATTTAACCAGCAATAGTCTGTTAATTTTTTGGCCATATACTACATCAGGGGCAAGCTGCACCCGTCACCAAGTGCATTTAACCCTCAGTAGTGTGGTTGGTCAAGCTGTCACACCAAGTGCATTGAACCAGCAATAGTCTGTTCATTTTTTGGCCATATACTACATCAGGGGCGAGCTGCGCCTGTCACCAAGTGCATTTAACCCTCAGTAGTGTGGTTGGTCAAGCTGTCACACCAAGTGCATTTAACCAGCAATAGTGTGGTTATTTTTTGGCCATATCCCAGTCTAATTCTGTCAGTAAATCCATACCGGTCACCCAGCGCCTAAATACTAGGCCTCAAATTTATATCCCGCTAAATCTGTCGTTACCGCTGTACTGTTGTGGCTGGGCAAGTTATTTAGTGTCCGTCAAAGCACATTTTTTGTTCAGGGTTGAAATACAATTCCCAATTTAGCAATTTCATAATTTAGTGGTTTCTGCTATATCAGAGCTATTTGAAATCTATCCCTAAAAGGGTATATAATATTCAAGGTGCACATAGGGTCATTCAGAATAACTTCACACACACGCTACTGTGCATTTCCAAGTCTAATTCTGTCACTAAATCCATACCGGTCACCCAGCGCCTAAATACTAGGCCTCAAATGTATATCCCGCTAAATCTGTCGTTACCGCTGTACTGTTGTGGCTGGGCAAGTTATTTAGTGTCCGTCAAAGCACATTTTTTGTTCTGGGTTGAAATACAATTCCCAATTTAGCAATTTCATAATTTAGTGGTTTCTGCTATATCAGAGCTATTTGAAATCTATCCCTAAAAGGGTATATAATATTCAAGGTGCACATAGGGTCATTCAGAATAACTTCACACACACGCTACTGTGCATTTCCAAGTCTAATTCTGTTAGTAAATCCATACCGGTCACCCAGCGCCTAAATACTAGGCCTCAAATTTATATTCAGCTGAATTTGAATACAATACATTGGGCCAAATAATATTTTTGTTGTTGTGGTGAACGATAACAATGAGGAAAACATCTAGTAAGGGACGCGGACGTGGACATGGTCGTGGTGGTGTTAGTGGACCCTCTGGTGCTGGGAGAGGACGTGGCCGTTCTGCCACATCCACACGTCCTAGTGTACCAACTACCTCAGGTCCCAGTAGCCGCCAGAATTTACAGCGATATATGGTGGGGCCCAATGCCGTTCTAAGGATGGTAAGGCCTGAGCAGGTACAGGCATTAGTCAATTGGGTGGCCGACAGTGGATCCAGCACGTTCACATTATCTCCCACCCAGTCTTCTGCAGAAAGCGCACAGATGGCACCTGAAAACCAACCCCATCAGTCTGACACATCACCCCCATGCATATCAGGGAAACTGTCTGAGCCTCAAGTTATGCAGCAGTCTCTTATGCTGTTTGAAGACTCTGCTGGCAGGGTTTCCCAAGGGCATCCACCTAGCCCTTCCCCAGCGGTGAAAGACATAGAATGCACTGACGCACAACCACTTATGTTTCCTGATGATGAGGACATGGGAATACCACCTCAGCATGTCTCTGATGATGACGAAACACAGGTGCCAACTGCTGCGTCTTTCTGCAGTGTGCAGACTGAACAGGAGGTCAGGGATCAAGACTGGGTGGAAGACGATGCAGGGGACGATGAGGTCCTAGACCCCACATGGAATGAAGGTCGTGCCACTGACTTTCACAGTTCGGAGGAAGAGGCAGTGGTGAGACCGAGCCAACAGCGTAGCAAAAGTGGGAGCAGTGGGCAAAAGCAGAACACCCGCCGCCAAGAGACTGCGCCTGCTACTAACCGCCGCCATCTGGGACCGAGCACCCCAAAGGCAGCTTCAAGGAGTTCCCTGGCATGGCACTTCTTCAAACAATGTGCTGACGACAAGACCCGAGTGGTTTGCACGCTGTGCCATCAGAGCCTGAAGCGAGGCATTAACGTTCTGAACCTGAGCACAACCTGCATGACCAGGCACCTGCATGCAAAGCATGAACTGCAGTGGAGTAAACACCTTAAAACCAAGGAAGTCACTCAGGCTCCCCCTGCTACCTCTTCTGCTGCTGCCGCCTCGGCCTCTTCCTCCGCCTCTGGAGGAACGTTGGCACCTGCCGCCCAGCAAACAGGGGATGTACCACCAACACCACCACCACCTCCGTCACCAAGCGTCTCAACCATGTCACACGGCAGCATTCAGCTCTCCATCTCACAAACATTTGAGAGAAAGCGTAAATTCCCACCTAGCCACCCTCGATCCCTGGCCCTGAATGCCAGCATTTCTAAACTACTGGCCTATGAAATGCTGTCATTTAGGCTGGTGGACACAGACAGCTTCAAACAGCTCATGTCGCTTGCTGTCCCACAGTATGTTGTTCCCAGCCGCCACTACTTCTCCAAGAGAGCCGTGCCTTCCCTGCACAACCAAGTATCCGATAAAATCAAGTGTGCACTGCGCAACGCCATCTGTAGCAAGGTCCACCTAACCACAGATACGTGGACCAGTAAGCACGGCCAGGGACGCTATATCTCCCTAACTGCACACTGGGTAAATGTAGTGGCAGCTGGGCCCCAGGCGGAGAGCTGTTTGGCGCACGTCCTTCCGCCGCCAAGGATCGCAGGGCAACATTCTTTGCCTCCTGTTGCCACCTCCTCCTTCTCAGCTTCCTCCCCTTCTTCCACCTGCTCATCCAGTCAGCCACACACCTTCACCACCAACTTCAGCACAGCCCGGGGTAAACGTCAGCAGGCCATTCTGAAACTCATATGTTTGGGGGACAGGCCCCACACCGCACAGGAGTTGTGGCGGGGTATAGAACAACAGACCGACGAGTGGTTGCTGCCGGTGAGCCTCAAGCCCGGCCTGGTGGTGTGTGATAATGGGCGAAATCTCATTGCAGCTCTGGGACTAGCCAGTTTGACGCACATCCCTTGCTTGGCGCATGTGCTGAATTTGGTGGTGCAGAAGTTCATTCACAACTACCCCGACATGTCAGAGCTGCTGCATAAAGTGCGGGCCGTCTGTTCGCGCTTCCGGCGTTCACATCCTGCTGCTGCTCGCCTGTCTGCGCTACAGCGTAACTTCGGCCTTCCCGCTCACCGCCTCATATGCGACGTGCCCACCAGGTGGAACTCCACCTTGCACATGCTGGACAGACTGTGCGAGCAGCAGCAGGCCATAGTGGAGTTTCAGCTGCAGCACGCACGGGTCAGTCGCACTACAGAACAGCACCACTTCACCACCAATGACTGGGCCTCCATGCGAGACCCGTGTGCCCTGTTGCGCTGTTTCGAGTACTCCACCAACATGGCCAGTGGCGATGACGCCGTTATCAGCGTTACAATACCACTTCTATGTCTCCTTGAGAAAACACTTAGGGCGATGATGGAAGAGGAGGTGGCCCAGGAGGAGGAGGAAGAGGGGTCATTTTTAGCACTTTCAGGCCAGTCTCTTCGAAGTGACTCAGAGGGAGGTTTTTGGCAACAGCAGAGGCCAGGTACAAATGTGGCCAGCCAGGGCCCACTACTGGAGGACGAGGATGAGGAGGAGGTGGAGGAGGATGAGGATGAAGCATGGTCACAGCGGGGTGGCACCCAACGCAGCTCGGGTCCATCACTAGTGCGTGGCTGGGGAAAAAGGCAGGACGATGACGATACGCCTCCCACAGAGGACAGCTTGTCCTTACCCCTGGGCAGCCTGGCACACATGAGCGACTACATGCTGCAGTGCCTGCGCAACGACAGCAGAGTTGCCCACATTTTAACCTGTGCGGACTACTGGGTTGCCACCCTGCTGGATCCACGCTACAAAGACAATGTGCCCACCTTACTTCCTGCACTGGAGCGTGATAGGAAGATGTGCGAGTACAAGCGCACGTTGGTAGACACGCTACTGAGAGCATTTCCAAATGTCACAGGGGAACAAGTGGAAGGCCAAGGCAGAGGAGGAGCAAGAGGTCGCCAAGGCAGCTGTGTCACGACCAGCTCCTCTGAGGGCAGGGTTAGCATGGCAGAGATGTGGAAAACTTTTGTCAACACGCCACAGCTAACTGCACCACCACCTGATACGCAACGTGTTAGCAGGAGGCAACATTTCACTAACATGGTGGAACAGTACTTGTGCACACCCCTCCACGTACTGACTGATGGTTCGGCCCCATTCAACTTCTGGGTCTCTAAATTGTCCACGTGGCCAGCCTTTTATGCCTTGGAGGTGCTGGCCTGCCCGGCGGCCAGCGTTTTGTCTGAACGTGTATTCAGCACGGCAGGGGGCGTCATTACAGACAAACGCAGCCGCCTGTCTACAGCCAATGTGGACAAGCTGACGTTAATAAAAATGAACCAGGCATGGATCCCACAGGACCTGTCCGTCCCTTGTCCAGATTAGACATTAACTACCTCCCCTTAACCATATATTATTGGACTACAGGGCACTTCCTCATTCAATCCTATTTTTATTTTCATTTTACCATTATATTGCGAGGCTACCCAAAGTTGAATGAACCTCTCCTCTGTCCTGTGTGCCGGGGCCTAAATATATGCCAATGGACTGTTCCAATGTTGGGTGACATGAAGCTTGATTCTCTGCTATGACATGCAGACTAATTCTCTGCTGACATGAAGACAGATCCTCTGTTACGGGACCTCTCTCCTCTGCCTGGGTGCTAGGGCCTAAATATCTGACAATGGACTGTTGCAGTGGTGGGTGACGTGAAGCCTCATTCTCTGCTATGACATGCAGACTAATTCTCTGCTGACATGAAGCCAGATCCTCTGTTACGGGACCTCTCTCCTCTGCCTGGGTGCTGGGCCTAAATATATGCCAATGGACTGTTGCAGTGGTGGGCTGACGTGAAGCCTGATTCTCTGCTATGACATGCAGACTGATTCTCTGCTGACATGAAGCCAGATTCTCTGTTACGGGACCTCTCTCCTCTGCCTGGGGTGCTGGGCCTAAATTATGCAAATGGACTGTTGCAGTGGTGGGCTGACGTGAAGCCTGATTCTCTGCTATGACATGCAGACTGATTCTCTGCTGACATGAAGACAGATTCTCTGTTACGGGACCTCTCTCCTCTGCCTGGGTGCTGGGCCTAAATATATGACAATGGACTGTTGCAGTGGTGGCTGACGTGAAGCCTGATTCTCTGCTATGACATGCAGACTAATTCTCTGCTGACATGAAGCCAGATTCTCTGTTACGGGACCTCCCTCCTCTGCCTGGGTGCTGGGCCTAAATATATGCCAATGGACTGTTGCAGTGGTGGCTGACGTGAAGCCTCATTCTCTGCTATGACATGCAGACTAATTCTCTGCTGACATGAAGACAGATTCTCTGTTACGGGACCTCCCTCCTCTGCCTGGGTGCTGGGCCTAAATATATGCCAATGGACTGTTGCAGTGGTGGGTGACGTGAAGCCTCATTCTCTGCTATGACATGCAGACTGATTCTCTGCTGACATGAAGCCAGATTGTCTGTTACGGGACCTCTCTCCTCTGCCTGGGTGCTGGGCCTAAATATATGCCAATGGACTGTTGCAGTGGTGGCTGACGTGAAGCCTCATTCTCTGCTATGACATGCAGACTGATTCTCTGCTGACATGAAGCCAGATTGTCTGTTACGGGACCTCTCTCCTCTGCCTGTGTGCTAGGCCTAAATATATGCCAATGGACTGTTGCAGTGGTGGGTGACGTGAAGCCTCATTCTCTGCTATGACATGCAGACTGATTCTCTGCTGTCATGAAGCCAGATTGTCTGTTACGGGACCTCTCTGCTCTGCCTGTGTGCTAGGCCTAAATATATGCCAATGGACTGTTGCAGTGGTGGGTGACGTGAAGCCTCATTCTCTGCTATGACATGCAGACTGATTCTCTGCTGACATGAAGCCAGATTGTCTGTTACGGGACCTCTCTCCTCTGCCTGTGTGCTAGGCCTAAATATATGCCAATGGACTGTTGCAGTGGTGGCTGACGTGAAGCCTCATTCTCTGCTATGACATGCAGACTAATTCTCTGCTGACATGAAGCCAGATTGTCTGTTACGGGACCTCTCTCCTCTGCCTGGGTGCTGGGCCTAAATTTATGACAATGGACTGTTGCAGTGGTGGCTGACGTGAAGCCTGATTCTCTGCTATGACATGCAGACTGATTCTCTGCTGACATGAAGCCAGATCCTCTGTTACGGGACCTCTCTCCTCTGCCTGTGTGTGTGCTGGGCCTAAATATATGCCAATGGACTGTTGCAGTGGTGGCTGACGTGAAGCCTCATTCTCTGCTATGACATGCAGACTGATTCTCTGCTGACATGAAGCCAGATTCTCTGTTACGGGACCTCTCTCCTCTGCCTGTGTGTGTGCTGGGCCTAAATATATGCCAATGGACTGTTGCAGTGGTGGCTGACGTGAAGCCTCATTCTCTGCTATGACATGCAGACTAATTCTCTGCTGACATGAAGACAGATTCTCTGTTACGGGACCTCCCTCCTCTGCCTGGGTGCTGGGCCTAAATATATGCCAATGGACTGTTGCAGTGGTGGCTGACGTGAAGCCTCATTCTCTGCTATGACATGCAGACTAATTCTCTGCTGACATGAAGACAGATTCTCTGTTACGGGACCTCTCTCCTCTGCCTGGGTGCCGGGGCCTAAATATCTGAGAATGGACTGTTCCAGTGGTGGGTGACGGGAAGCCAGATTCTCTGCTATGGAACCTCTCTCCAATTGATTTTGGTTAATTTTTATTTATTTAATTTTTATTTTAATTCATTTCCCTATCCACATTTGTTTGCAGGGGATTTACCTACATGTTGCTGCCTTTTGCAGCCCTCTAGCTCTTTCCTGGGCTGTTTTACAGCCTTTTTAGTGCTGAAAAGTTCGGGTCCCCATTGACTTCAATGGGGTTCGGGTTCGGGACGAAGTTCGGATCGGGTTCGGATCCCGAACCCGAACATTTCCGGGATGTTCGGCCGAACTTCTCGAACCCGAACATCCAGGTGTTCGCTCAACTCTAATTAGGGCCCCTAAAATGCCAGGGCAGTATAACTACCCCACAAGTGACCCCATTTTGGAAAGAAGACACCCCAAGGTATTCCGTGATGGGCATAGTGAGTTCATGGAAGTTTGTCACAAGTTAGTGGAATATGAGACTTTGTAAGAAAAAAATATATATATCATAATTTTCCGCTAACTTGTGCCAAAAAATAAAAAATTCTAGGAACTCGCCATGCCGATCGCCACTGGCAGGCTGTAGATCCACTCGCTTACCTGCAGTTCCTGTGAACGCGCGCGCCTGTGTGCGCGCGTTCACATGAAGTCTCGCGATATGACGCGTAGATGCATGACTGTGCCTGAGTGAGCCGCTTCTGGAACGTGATCCTGCGTTAGGCGGTTAATCGGTTTCTTTAGTCTGCTCAGCATTGCTCTGTGCCAGGCCACAATACTTGTAGTGCTATGCTTTGTGTCTGAGAGGCAGTGGAGCAGGGCAATGCAGGCTGCTGGAAGGGGTACATGCTGTCCTTAGACCAGGCTAAAGGCATGGTGAACCATGAGTACCTCTGGTCTGTCCTTCTGAGGTACAACCTACCTGGGGAGTTTGTCAATTGGCTTCAGACTTTGTTTGCTGGGAGAAAGACTTTCTCACTGGTGAACGGTTGGGTTGGAATCCCCCTTGAGGTTGGATCTGGTGTCTGCCAGGGTTGTCCTTTGAGTCCTTTGCTATATGTGTTCATGATTGATTCCTTTCTTAGGAGGAGTGATCGTGAACCATTGGTAGGACTCGGGATGGATCTGGATGACCCAGGAGCCACTCAGAGGGTGGATGTGTACGCAGATGATGTCACTGTCTTTGTGTGCTCAAGAGGGGAGACAGAGTGGGTGATGTTTGAAGGGGAACGTTACTCAAAAGCATCTGGGTCCAAGATTAATGGGGATAAGTGTGAATGTCTCTGTCTGAGAGGAGGAGATCCTGATTTCAGTATCCCGGACACCCTTCCAGAGCCTCAGGAGTCTTCTAAAATCTTAGGCATTGAATTTGGCCTTGGTAATTACCCATTGAAAAACTGGGAGGGTACGCTGAATATAGCTTCTCAGAATGTAGGTCAGTGTTTAACACCCCAGAGTGGTGTTACTTCTTCTGCACCCTTCTACTGTCTTTATTGGTCTAACCTCATGTCATCTTGTGTATTTATTCCAGGTCGTCCACAATGTGCATTCCTATTTTGTTATGTAACTGTTCATGTAATGTGCCTGGTTCACCAGCAGGTGGAAGCAAACATGGCAGAGATGTAATTATGTAGAATGGAGCTGACCATTCCATTCTAACCCCCACCCCATGGAGAGAAGTGAGCCAGTCCCATTTCCCAGAGAAAGGGTGGGGACCAGTTAGAACTGGTTCTAGTGCTAGTGGTAGAGTGTGTGCTGGTAGGGACTCCATTTTGGAGCTCACCGGATTCTACCACATCCCTTGGCTGAACATAAGCCCAACAAAAAAGTGAAGCACATCATCACGAAGAAAGCAAAGACACTAATTAAGCTTCTCAGACAGCAGTCAGATATAGCAGAGTTGAGTTTGCCTGCCATTTTAATGCTAAAGCCTGCTGGAACCAAGATAAAGCCTGAAATCTGTTTTAGAAAAATGTTTACTCAAGTAAAGCTGCCATTGAACTTTATCTCAAGGTCTGGACTCAAGTTCTTTCTTAAACCCTCAATTATTCCTCCTATTTATTGCTTTGGAGCCAAAGCCTGGGGTCCAGCGGTATCCAGATAGGAGCACTGTGACACACATAAAGAGACATTTGGGCCGCACCATTACACCACTCTGCATTTCCTGCACCTGGGACGAATTATATAGAGGGCCCTGGGGTGCTGCCACCCATTGCAAGTGGAAGGGTGTCACCAACAGACATCTGAGAAGCTCTGACAGGCGTTCTTCAGAACCCCCTGCTTGAGGTTCTTTTGTTTTGCTTTCGTTTTGTCATCTCGTTAGCCTCTCTCAGCTGTCATGTAGTTGCACTGATTAAATCCCTTCCCATACTGCATCACTTTGCGGTTTATACAACTTCCTGGAGTGTGTACATGCTGGATGCTACAACTGATGCTTCTACAGATAAGTCTGTTCATTGATTTGTGTTTTCCTGTTTGCTTGATCCTAGGTGACCCTGACTCCCTCCGTATTAAGTGTAGGGTGGTCGTGTCCCCTCACTATTATAGGGTGTTCAGGTCTCATACAGTCGAGGCACAAGGGCATGCAATTTTCTATCATAGAGATCTTTGCATGGGCTGAGAAGACAGGGAGAGTTTCAGGGCTTAAATAGGGGTCACCCTTTTGTTCCTTAGTTTCGGATCAAACCAGTCGGATCCTTATTTGTAACTTCTTGTTTTCTGTTACACCATCCGTGACAAAGGGTTGGTCTTTGAGGTTGAGATTATGATATCTTAAGCTCACCCCTTGTACTATCACCCTCATTACTACTACCCCATTGTTATTAGCCCCATTGCTACTACCCTCATTATTATCAGCCTTATTACTACTAACCCCATTAACATCACCCATTACTACTACTCCCATTACTACTTTCCCCATTACTGCTACCCATATTAATATCACCCCATTACTATTAAACCCCTTACTACTACCCCAGTTACCATCACCTCTTTACTATAACCCCTATTAATACTATACTGTACTACTACCCCCATTATTATCACCCCTATTATTACTATACCCATTACTACTACCCCTTATTACATCATCCCATTACTGTCAACCAGTGGCTCCTGATGCTTAGTCTCAGACCCCTGATGTCCTGCCTGCCAGATAGATACAACTGTAAGTCCTTAGAATGGCAATACAATTGAATGTAATGCATTGGAAGAGCTGAAGGACCTGTGATGAAATCACAGTCATGTGATCAGTGCTGAAGGCAGTGGTTGAGAAGGACCTGCGATGATGTCGACTGTAACGGATCTCCTAGCACCCCGACCGGGTACCTCCGTCGATAGATGCTCCTAGTGCTTTCCGAGGACTCCAAGCACTCCACTTAACACCGTACGCACTGCAGACCCCACGAACCGCCGCAGCTTGGTTGGGGTCTCACCGTCCTCCACCCACGCTGGACCTACGACAAGGCTCCAGGCTCCAGTGGGTGAACCTCTCCTACAGCCAGAGAGCAGGAACAGCTCTTACAAGAGCTAGTAGTTATGCAGGGGGAGTATAGCAAATCTTCAGCGTATAGCAATCCCCCAGTTTTGATCAGTTATCCAAACACCAGTCTCAACATGATGAAGGATAAAACAGGAACACTTTATTGAGGGCTACCCGCCCGTATTTATGCAGGTCCCCATCTGGTAGACACGCCCCTAGGGGACCAGAATGGAGGCTGCGACACACCGAACAGATACAACACATCCCCACAATGCATCATGGTTTCCTCCTCTCTGCCCCAGAGACAACCGAGGGATAATCCAATTATCTCTCAGGACAAAGGGGAGATCGCCAATACACATGTGGGGACAACAGGACAGGAATCACCACCCAAACACACAATGTCACACCCTCCCAGCAAACACAGACATGTAACATATCCCCAGATAGCTCAAGTCTGAGTGCATATCATTAGGTGAATGGCACTCAGACCACACGAATACAATTAAACTAGCCATCTGGGTGCCCTCACATAACAAAATACAATTCCAAAGACAGATTTAAGCTGTGCGGCCGGCCTGTCTTCTTTAAAGTTAGTATGGGCCATAATCCTGAGGCAGGAGGCTGGCAACCAGCCCCCTCCAAAACACCGTGGCGAGGTTGGTTTCGTCACATTGACATCATGTGACCAGGACGGTGCTCAGCAGTGAAGAAGCTGTGGTGAGGTCTGTACATGAGGAGAGGGAAGTGAAGGGAGAGGCATAGCTGGGAGTTGTGGTTATTTAACTGGGACTGTTAGATGTGAAGGGAGGGATGTTATTTACATGGGACTGAATGTTGAGGGTGTGATGTTATTTACAAGGCTCGGTATGTTGGAGTGGAGTAAAGTGATGTTATTTACATGGGACTGATTACTGAACATTGGGCAGGTGACATTTACATGGAACTGCATGTGAGGTGGCTGGGGCAGGGTGATGTTTACACGGGGCTGCATGTTGAAGGCATCAGGGGAGAGGGTGATGTTATTTACATGGGACTTTATATTGGAGGGGCTGGAGAGATGGTGTGATCTTATTTACATGGGACTCTACGGCATAGGGAGGGAAATAGTGTTATTTACATGGGACTGTACGGTGGAGGGGCTGAGGAATTATTATTTCTGAGGACATTAAATGGACAAATACAACTACAGGGGGCACTGCAGGGGGCGATATAAATATTGGGGCACTGCAGAGGGGGATGTAAATGCTGGGGGCACTGCAGGGGGCAATATAAATACTGGGGGCACTTTGGGGCAAGCATTATAACAGTAGGGGGCGAATCTAGAGGAAAAAAACTGTCTTGTTTGAGAGCTGCACTTATACAAGCAGGCAAATAACGCGAGTACATGAGCATTCGCAGGTTTGATTTCCAGTGTGTGACTTTAGATTACGTTACTTCAGATTCAGGGACTTTAGGAGGGACGACAGTCAGTCACATTCTTATCACTGCAGTATATTGTATTTTTCTCTTTTCTTGTGTAACCCCCACTAGTATGGGTCCATCACTGACAGCGCCATCCAGTGCTCGTCTTGTTTGATGTCTGCAGTCCTGGAACTGCCGTTTTCATATCTTTGTTCAAAATGTGAGCAAATCACCCATTTGGAATCGCATATCGAGTATCTAACCGGGCGAGTTTCAACACTGAGAGGCGTTAACCATTTGCAACAGTTTGCTGCTCACTGAGCAGGCGCTCTATGGGGCAGATGTGGGGGAGGGTGGTAGTAAGGAGGATCAGGAAAATTAGGTAGCTAGCTGGATAACAGTTAGAAAGCGGGGTAGAGGGAAGAGTGCAGGGAGGCTAGCCATTATCTGACATGTGAGATTGTGGATAAACTCTGCCTGTATAATGTTTATGTTTAAATTGTATTGAAGCTGTCATTTGGCATTCCGGGCACTAGAGGCCACTGTTTTGCAGCACAGTCAGCACACACTGGGATCTGCATATGCAAAGCAGGTGATGACTCATGCAAGCTGCTTCTGAAAAACAGGAAGTGCAAGCTTATCTGACATGGTGGAAGGATTGTGCTGTGAGGGACTGAATCCGATTCCATCCTGGCTTGCGGGTGTCCGGCAGTGAATGGACACTCAAAAGGAAGGAGAGTATCTGTTGTCTCCTTTCTGGATCCAGCTCTTTGAAAGAGAGGTTGTCCCAGGAAGACCAGTTTCAGTGTATGGATAGAAAGCCTTATCATCAAGCAAGGCTGCATGGTTGCTGAGAGGTTGGTGGCCATCCTGGGTAAGCGGCATCCTAGGGCGCAGAACTGATGCAGGTCAGTACACCTGATTACCAATTGTACTTTACTGTTTGTCGCCTAATGTAACAGAGACTAGCCTAGGCCTTGTATTAGCTAGTTAGATAGGGTTATAGCTTTGTTAGGTCCTACTGTACTGAACTGCAGCGCAGTAATTGACTTGCAGGCTCTGCTGCGTCTGCCACCGGTTAGGTGTGTCCTCTATAGCGGCACAGTACGACTTGTAGGCTCTGCTGTGTGCGCCAACGGGCTAGGCCTGTCCTTCGGACAGGGACGGTGACTGTGGGCCTGGGGTATTACTTATACTGTTTGTACTTATGTTATTACTGTTTCCAAAGTAAATTTTCTGTTCTTGCATATAAAGCTGGTGTCAGTGTCGCTTTCCTTGTCTGTGACTTTGCTGTATCCTGGGGATGTAGTCGACAGGATACAGCGACCGTTATGGACGGAACGTGGCGGGAGATCATCTCCCGGCGCCATTGGTGCCAGATCAGGACCCAGCCCAGGGTGCATAGGCGCAAGTCCAGCTTGCCCCCAACAACATTGCTACCCCAGTAGGATACATCCCTGTAGGGGCACTGCTGCGTCATCTGCCAAAGTATGACAGTAGAAACATGACATTGCAGGACTGGACTGAAAGGGTGTGAAGTGCGGTTAAAATGTGTAACCTGACCCCCGAACTGCAGGCCGAGGTTGCGTTGGGAGCCCTAGAGGGTGACGTCAGGCGGACAGTGATGGTAAGGCCTGACTCCGAGAGAGATAACCTAGAGAAGATATTCTCCCTGCTAGAGAGTGCCCAAGGAGGGCGGGCCAAAGTGGTATAGCTACGGAGTCACTTCTTTAACAGACCCCAGCGAGAGGGCGAGACCCTGATGCAATATTCCAATGCTCTAC
Source organism: Bufo gargarizans (assembly GCF_014858855.1). Classification (NCBI taxonomy): domain Eukaryota; kingdom Metazoa; phylum Chordata; class Amphibia; order Anura; family Bufonidae; genus Bufo; species Bufo gargarizans. The sequence goes on from NC_058083.1 coordinate 428,657,398, forward strand.
AGGAGACGCTGAATGAGATACGACGAGACCCTGAGGCCATGGGCACCTTCCGGGAGGTGGACCGGCTTCTACAACATCAGTTCCTAGTGGGGCTCTCCAATAAATTCTTACAAGATAAATTACAAGAGATGACCCGAACAATGGCCGATATAACATTCTACAGTGTCTACTTAGCCGCCGTAGAGAGAGAGGAAGAGCCCATACCTGTGGCAGCGAGAGTGCTTTATAGCACGCATGTTACAAGGGAACGGCCGGGATCTTAAGAATCAGAGTCCTTAAAGGATGTGGTCCAGGCCCGGCGGGCGGAATTGAAAGAGCTTCGGCTGAAAGTGTCCCAGATGAAGGCAGAACCGTCCCGGCTTCCGGAAACGGTCCCCGCACCTCGTGCCACTGCACCCAGAACAACTGCAGTGAGGGGCCCGGTCAGAAGAGGGCCCCTCTGTTGGGCTTGCCAAAAGTACGGCCATATGGCCGGAAAGTGTCCAGAACAGGTAGCGTCTGAGCCAATGTTAAACTTCTGACCGCTGCAGTAGCTGGGCGTCCTGCGGCGGTGCACCAGAAGTTAAGCCCTCTGAGTGAAGAACGTGATCTGTATGCCAGCAGCCCCATATTAGAAGCTGAGTTGGAAGGCCGAAAGGTTTGCTGCCTAGTTGATACAGGGTAAGAGTGCACCCTAATGCCTCTGATGGCTGCCAATAATAGAGAGATGGATGTTCGAGGGATAGTCTAAATGCGGGGGTCTGACTGTTTGGGCACGACATCGGCAAGAAAGGGGTCTAGCTGGTGGACCATTCGTCCCGGAAAGGAATGGACCTGACCCTGGGCATGAACATACTGAGAGACCTAGACCATCAACTCTATGCCAAGGAAGGGCCGAAGTACTGGCTACGGACCACCGCACACCGGCCTACCCAGAAGGTCTTACAACAAATGGCGAGGAGCTGTAGCCTGCAAAAGGAGTAACCTGTCCTGACTGGCCATTGGAGACGTGAGGGTGCTATGGAGGACTTTGTTGAAAATCCCACCTCGACAGGAGTGAATATTGATGCTGCCAATGGGGGCTGGATGTAGACTGAATGGACTGGAGGTCCTGATCGAGCCCTCTTATCAAGAAGAAACGCATATTCGCCCACTGGTAGCCCGGGCCCTCGCCATTGTGAAAGACAGATATGTGCCTAAACGCTGCTGTAATGTTGAAGACTGTGAATTAACCGTCCCCGCAAACACCCTGCTGGCCAAAGTTTATGTGTCCGAAGGGGGTTATCGCTCGACGAAGGGGCTTCATGCTGCAGCCGGATAGGAGATCAGCCTGGACCTATACTGTGGAGATCCATTCAAGGGATACCCCGACAGCGGAGTGGAATTGTCGAGTGATCATGGCCCGTATGGGGATGGACTGCAGAACCCTGACCCCGGGGGAACAAAAGCTGCTGGAAGACACCCTCTGGGAATTTCAGGAGGCCTTCTCAAGACATGATGAGGACTTTGGGTGTGCTACTGCCATCGAACATGAAATCCCAACCGCTGATGCTGCGCCGATCAGGGAAGAATAGCGTCAGTTCTCACCTAAGATGTATCAGGAGGTGAAAGATATGGTGGCCAGCATGTTGGAGAACTGGGTGATCCAGGAGAGTCAAAGTCTGTGGGCTGCTCCGGTAGTCTTTGTGCGGAAGAAAGAAGGGAGTCTCCGGTTCTGCGTGGATTATCGGAAGCTGAATGCTCAGATCGTCCGGGATGCCTACCCCCTTCCACGGATTGAGGAGTCATTATCATCCCCAAGCCAAGCAAAGTTCTTTTTAACTCTTGAACTGGCTAGTGGGTACTGGCAGATGCCGGTGGCCAAGAAGGACAAAGCCAAGACGGCCTTCATTCTACCTATGGGACTCTAAGAGTTCAACCGGAGGCCCTTCGGCCTCTCCAATACTCCGGTAACATTCCAGCAATTGATGGAAGACTGTCTGGGGGACTTCAACTTCGAATCAGTATTGATATACCTGGATGACATAGTGGTGTTCGGGGCTTCTTTTGAAGATCACCTCCAAAAGCTGCGACAAGTCTTGGGACGGCTACGAGACCATGGGCTCAAGATCAAGCCCAAAAAAATGCCAGCTGTTCCGACAGCAGATAGAGTACTTAGGACATGTGGTCACCCAGGAGGGTGTAAAACCGGCCCCCAGCAAGGTGGAGGCCGTTCAGAAGTGGCCCCGGCCAAGTACCAAAGGAGGTATGGACGTTAATGGGACTGGCCGGCTACTACAGGAGGTTTATACCCAAATTCGCTCATCCGGTGGGCCCGTTTAACGAGATGCTAAGAGGCACAGCTGGGGGCCCAAAGAAACACCCTGTTGACTGGGGGCCCCAGCAACAAGAGGCCTTTGAAGCGGTGAAGGTGGCGCTGACCAATGCCCTGATCCTGGCTTACGCGCGGTTTGATACCCCATTCCTGCTGTATACTGATGGAAGCCTACATGGTCTGGGGGCCGTATTGTCCCAAGTCCAATATAGACGGGAGAGAGTCATCGCCTATGGGAGCCGGTCCCTAAGAGTCAGAACGCAACCCTGATAACTATAGCTCCTTTAAACTGGAACTACTAGCACTGGTGTGGGCCATGACCGAAAGGTTTGCAGAATACCTGACTGGTGCAGAAGTGACCACAATAAAAAATAGTGTACAGGACATCCACCCACTAGTGCAGCAACATTGACGCGTTTCGAACAGAGTTCTTATTCTTAACTGTGAGCAGTGTCTTTTCCAAAGATTAAATACTGGTCTGGGAGCACCTGGTTTAACCCCACCTCCTTTCCATGCCCCCGCCCTCCAGGTGGGGGTGGAACCAGGTGCTCCCAGACCAGTATTTAATCTTTGTAAAAGACACTGCTCACAGTTAAGAATAAGAACTCTGTTCGAAACGCGTCAATGTTGCTGCACTAGTGGGTGGATGTCCTGTACACTATTTTCTATTGCCTGAATAAAGACAAGGATTTTAGCTACCAAGAAATCGTGAGTGCTGGAACTTAATTTTTTCATTAATACTCTAATGAATGAACTGTACCAATTGTATGGGTTTGAACGCTCCCACACCACTCCATATCACCCACAAGGAAACGGGGCGTGCGAACGCTTCAATTGCACCTTGCTTCAGATGCTGCGGACTCTGGAAGACAGTCAAAAAGCCCAGTGGCCCGCGTACCTACCTGAGTTGATGTGGGCCTATAACAACAGAGTACACAGTACCACCGGATACTCTTCACATATGCTCATGTTTGGATGAGCCAGGCGGGAGATTGAAGATCTCCACATGCCCAACCCGATGGAGCCCACACCGAGAAGTACCACCGCATGGGTGCAGGAGCACCGCCGCCGGCTGAGAGCGGTCCACAAGGTTGTGGGGGAGCGCCTGGGACAGGTGATACACCCTAACCCAAGACCAGTGCAGAAAAATGGGTATGTCCTGGGTGATCTGGTGATGGTCAAAGCCAAACGGCCGTCTGGGAAGTTGGATAGATGGTGGGAGGCAGTTCCATACATGGTGAAGGGTAGACACCGCTATTCCGGTCTATGAGGTAGAGCCAGTAGGGACAGGGGGACCCTCACGGAACTTATACTGTAATATGTTGAGACATTGCAATTTTGATGAGTCGGTGTGCGTGGAGGGGGTGCCTCCTCACACTCCGAGTATGGAGAAGTCCCTCAGATGAGGAAGAGGAGGAATGGTGGGTTGTCCCTGCCCAGGTGTCCACAGAGGTTCCGGCTGTGACAGGTTTGCCACCCAGGTGTAATGCTGAACAGTCAACAGCTCCTCTCATGTCAAATATGCCTGATGTCCCCAGTACTTCTGAAACCTTCAATCTGAGAAGGTCATCGAGGCCCAATGCTAGTGTGCCTCCACAGCGCTATGCTCAGGAAGAGTTTGTATGGGGAGAGTTGCCAAAAACGACAACTTCGAGTGGGGTGGCATGTGAGATTGTGGATAAACTCTTAGATTAGGGAGGGTAACAAGTGGCTCCAGAACTGGTGTAGGAAGGAGGGGTTTGGCTTCCTGGAGAACTGGGCCGACTTCTCTGTACAGGCTCTATCATAGGGACGGGCTGCACCTCTATGGGGAGGAAGATGGCTAGAAGGTTGGATAAGTGTTTAAACTAGGGACTGGGGGGAGGGAAATTACATTATAGGAGGGGAGGATAGTGCAGATAGAGACCGGGGGCAGGTAGTGGGACTGGGGGAGAAATGGAAGGAGGGACTAGAACCGTTCAGAAAGAAAGGTGTAGGGTAAAAAATATACATAAACCTCTCAAATGTATGTATACTAATGCCAGAAGCCTGACTAATAAAACTGGGGAGCTGGAATTAGTGATGTGTGAGGAGCACTATGACAGTGGGAATAACTGAGACACGGCTGGATGATGGCTATGGCAGTGGGAATAACTGAGACACGGCTGGATGATAGCTATGACAGTGGGAATAACTGAGACACGGCTGGATGATAGCTATGACAGTGGGAATAACTGAGACACAGCTGGATGATAGCTATGACAGTGGGAATAACTGAGACACGGCTGGATGATAGCTATGACAGTGGGTATAACTGAGACACGGCTGGATGATAGCTATGGCAGTGGGAATAACTGAGACACGGCTGGATGATAGCTATGACAGTGGGAATAACTGAGACACAGCTGGATGATAGCTATGACAGTGGGAATAACTGAGACACGGCTGGATGATAGCTATGACAGTGGGAATAACTTAGACACGGCTGGATGATAGCTATGACAGTGGGAATAACTGAGGCACGGCTGGATGATAGCTATGACAGTGGGAATAACTGAGACACGGCTGGATGATAGCTATGACAGTGGGAATAACTGAGGCACGGCTGGATGATAGCTATGACAGTGGGAATAACTGAGACACGGCTGGATGATAGCTATGACAGTGGGAATAACTGAGACATCGGCTGGATGATAGCTATGACAGTGGGAATAACTGAGACACGGCTGGATGATAGCTATGACAGTGGGAATAACTGAGACACGGCTGGATGATAGCTATGACAGTGGGAATAACTGAGACACGGCTGGATGATAGCTATGACAGTGGGAATAACTGAGACACGGCTGGATGATAGCTATGACAGTGGGAATAACTGAGACACGGCTGGATGATAGCTATGACATGTGGGAATAACTGAGACACGGCTGGATGATAGCTATGACAGTGGGAATAACTGAGACACGGCTGGATGATAGCTATGACAGGGGAATAACTGAGACACGGCTGGATGATAGCTATGACAAGTGGGAATAACTGAGACACGGCTGGATGATAGGCTATGACAGTGGGAATAACTGAGACAGGCTGGATGATAGCTATGACAGTGGGAATAACTTGAGACACGGCTGGATGATAGCTATGACAGTGAGGAATAACTGAGACACGGCTGGATGATAGCTATGACAGTGGGAATAACTGAGACACGGCTGGATGATAGCTATGACAGTGAGAATAACTGAGACACGACTGGATGATAGCTATGACAGTGGGAATAACTGAGACACGGCTGGATGATAGCTATGACAGTGGGAATAACTGAGACACGGCTGGATGATAGCTATGACAGTGGGAATAACTGAGACACGGCTGGATGATAGCTATGACAGTGGGAATAACTGAGACACGGCTGGATGATAGCTATGACAGTGGGAATAACTGAGACACGGCTGGATGATAGCTATGACAGTGAGAATAACTGAGACACGACTGGATGATAGCTATGACAGTGGGAATAACTGAGACACGGCTGGATGATAGCTATGACAGTGGGAATAACTGAGACACGGCTGGATGATAGCTATGACAGTGGGAATAACTGAGACACGGCTGGATAATAGCTATGACAGGGGGAATAACTGAGACACGGCTGGATGACAGCTATGACAGTGGTAATAACTGAGACACGGCTGGAGGATAGCTATGACAGTGGGAATAACTGAGACACGGCTGGATGATAGCTATGACAGTGGGAATAACTGAGACACGGCTGGATGATAGCTATGACAGTGGGAATAACTGAGACACGGCTGGATGATAGCTATGACAGTGGGAATAACTGAGACACGGCTGGATGATAGCTATGACAGTGGGAATAACTGAGACACGGCTGGATGATAGCTCTGACAGTGGGAATAACTGAGACACGGCTGGATGATAGCTATGACAGTGGGAATAACTGAGACACGGCTGGATAATAGCTATGACAGGGGGAATAACTGAGACACGGCTGGATGACAGCTATGACAGTGGTAATAACTGAGACACGGCTGGAGGATAGCTATGACAGTGGGAATAACTGAGACATGGCTGGATGATAGCTATGACACAGTGGGAATAACTGAGACACGGCTGGATGATAGCTATGACAGTGGTAATAACTGAGACACGGCTGGATGATAGCTATGACAGTGGGAATAACTGAGACACGGCTGGAGGATAGCTATGACAGTGGGAATAACTGAGACACGGCTGGAGGATAGCTATGACAGTGGTAATAACTGAGACACGGCTGGATGATAGCTATGACAGTGGGAATAACTGAGACATGGCTGGATGATAGCTATGACACAGTGGGAATAACTGAGACACGGCTGGATGATAGCTATGACAGTGGGAATAACTGAGACACAGCTGGATGATAGCTATGACAGTGGGAATAACTGAGACACGGCTGGATGATAGCTATGACAGTGGGAATAACTGAGACACAGCTGGATGATAGCTCTGACTGGGCAGTTAATGTACAGGGTTAGTCTTTTTTTAGAAAGGATAGCCAAAACCGGAGAGGGGGAGGGGGGGGGGTTCTCCTTTATGTAAAGTCCTGTGTAAAGCCCACAGTCCGGGAAGATATAAGTGAGGGACATGGACATGTGGAGTCTCTGTGGGGAGAGATACACGGAGGCAAAAACAAGAATAAATTACTAATAGGAGTTTACTATAAACCACCTAATATACCGGAGTCCACAGAAAATCTACTACTAAACGAGACAGACGAGGCGGCAAATCATAATAAGGTGGTTATTATGGGGGAACTCCGCAGATATAGACTGGGAAACTGAGACCTGCACATCCCATAAAGGAAACAGGTTCTGGGCAATAACCAAAGACAATGACCTCTCCCAACTGGTTCAGGACCCGACTAGAGGGACGGCCATACTGGACTTAGTACTAACCAATAGGCCGGACAGAACAACAGACGTGCAGGTCGGGGGACACCTGGGAAATAGTGACCACAAAGTAATAGTCTAATACCTCTCCCACAGATTGCCAATTTACATATAAAAATCCCAAACACACTTTGGTCAAAAATAGTGGCTCCAACTTTGGAATATCTCAATAAATATCATTAGTGGCAATCAAAGTGGTGCCAGTATAAACCAGATATTACCAAACACAGACACGTAACATACCGGCCCTGGTATCCGTGGAGGGGAGAGACAACAACTCCCTGACATATGTTTCGCCTAAGCTTTATCCAAGGGAATTTTTATATGTAAATTGGCAATCCGTGGGATAGGTGTTAGACTCACATATTGTTCCATTGCTGACCCGTCACAGATGATTGTACTGTATGCAATACTATTGGCACTTTATCATGTTTTTTTTTTATTGTTAGCTATATGTAATTGCCCTTATTTATATGCTATTTGCACTTGTGATACATGCCGGCAGTATCTGTGTAGGGGAGATGTCGGTTTCATGGTTCTCGCCCGCTGATTTTATGATGTGTTTTTGTGATATTTTGCCTTGATGCAATTATGTTTAATAAAGCTTATTTCTCTATACAACATGTGTGGTTTAGTATGGTTGGAATATAAAAGGAACCGGCACTCCAATATACCCTTTATTACACATAAAGGAGGGCATCATACCCCCTTGAAAAAACAAGACATTATGAGCAAGGACCTGCTGGTGACCCTCTAAAACATTACGGGTGAGGGCCTGCTGCTGAGATGACCATCTAAAACATTAGTGGTGAGGGCCTGCTGCTAAGATGACCATCTAAAACATTAGGGGTGAGGGCCTGCTGCTGAGCTGACCCAGTAAAACATTACGGGTGAGGGCCTGCTGCTAAGATGACCATCTAAAACATTAGGGGTGAGGGCCTGCTGCTGAGCTGACCCAGTAAAACATTACGGGTGAGGGCCTGCTGCTGAGCTGACCCTGTAAAACATTAGGGGTGAGGGCCTGCTGCTGAGCTGACCCAGTAAAACATTAGGGGTGAGGGCCTGCTGCTGAGCTGACCCAGTAAAACATTAGGGGTGAGGGCCTGCTGCTGAGCTGACCCTGTAAAACATTACGGGTGAGGGCCTGCTGCTGAGCTGACCCAGTAAAACATTACGGGTGAGGGCCTGCTGTTGAGCTGACCCTGTAAAACATTAGGGGTGAGGGCCTGCTGCTGAGATGACCATCTAAAACATTAGGGGTGAGGGCCTGCTGCTGAGCTGACCCTGTAAAACATTAGGGATGAGGGCCTGCTGCTGAGCTGACCCTGTAAAACATTAGGGATGAGTGCCAGTTGCTGAGCTGACCCAGTAAAACATTAGGGGTGAGGGCCTGCTGCTGAGCTGACCCTGTAAAACATTAGGGGTGAGGGCCTGCTGCTGAGCTGACCCTGTAAAACATTAGGGATGAGTGCCAGTTGCTGAGCTGACCCAGTAAAACATTAGGGGTGAGGGCCTGCTGCTGAGCTGACCCTGTAAAACATTAGGGATGAGTGCCGGTTGCTGAGCTGACCCAGTAAAACATTAGGGGTGAGGGCCTGCTGTTGAGCTGACCCTGTAAAACATTAGGGACAAGTGCCGGTTGCTGAGCTGACCCAGTAAAACATTACGGGTGAGGGCCTGCTGTTGAGCTGACCCTGTAAAACATTAGGGACAAGTGCCGGTTGCTGAGCTGACCCAGTAAAACATTATGGTTGAGGGCCTGCAGGTCAGCTGACCCTCTACAACATTAGGAGCGAGGGCAGACTAATAAGCATGTTGATATGATGGAAGAGGAGGAGGAGGAGAAAAGGAAGATTGAACCATATACCCTTGTTTGTGGTGGAAGGGGTGCTGTCACGGCGGACTTGCACTCGGTATAACAGATAACGCACCAACCAGGCTCTGGACGAGAGACAGGGGAAGGGTCACCTCCTAGCTAATCCCTGACCTCTTTCCCTGCACTGCTCAGCCCACATACAGACCTTGAAGGTAGGTGTGATGTGTCCTCCAGCCTGGGCTGACAAAACCCTGAATTCCCTGAGATGGTGAAGTGGGGAAATAGGAGCAGCCTGCTCGCACAGAACCTGGATGGGATAGATGACACAAACAACCAAACTAGAAATGACACTTATCTTCCAGAGCAGGAACAGACAGCCAACCTTCCCTCCAAGCTTCCCAGGCCACAATTAGTATAATCCGCTCAGAGCACTTAGCTGGAGGCCATTTAAACTAATGACTCCACCCAATGCACCTGATGAGAGGCAGGTTGACATATGCTGCCATAAGCTCTGATTCAGATTCTTCTACCGTCTCTACCATATCACTAAAGTTCCCTTTTATACTTTCTTGCTTTAGATTTCTACGAATGTCTTTACTGTATGATTTCCACTTCTCAAACATTCTGGTGAACTTTTTTCCTTTTAATGCTCCTTCTTGCTCCAAATTTTCCAGTATCTTTGGGGTCGGTTTTCTGGCACATGGTGAACGTCTTAGTTCATCTGTTTGGGTTATATTTGTTTGAGGCAAAACTAATGCTGCATCAGACTCTTTTACCTCAGACAGGCTCCCTTGCTCTTCCCCCTCTACTCTATCTATCTTTGTATCCTCTAACAGTGGCCTGGTAATACTAGGATCAGACATTTTACTTTAAATACAATACTGACAATCAATACAAATATTGCGAGCCCTTTCACTTTAAATGCAATACTGACAAATGCAGAAATAAATGACTGTCACGTTAAATACAGCAGAGATAAATGCAAGCAATACATGACTTTCACTTAAATGCAATGCTGACAATCAATACGAATATTAAGAGTCCTTTCACTTTAAATGCAATACTGACAAATGCAAAAATAAATGACTGTCACTTTAAATACAACAGCGATAAATGCAGGCAATAAATGACTTTCACTTTAAATGTTTTAGAGTCCGTGTACTACAAACTGTCCTTTGTTTTTATTTAACGTCTCTTATTTCTGAACAAAAAAAATGTCTCTTTATGCCAAAGCCTATATGCAATAATAAGTAATAAAAGAAAAGCTCTGACCTTATTCTGAAGGGCAGGAACAAATGTCAGTCTTAAGGGAGACAAGTCTTTTTTTGATATGTTGCAATGCTTGCGCTGACTTGCGATGCTCTGTGATGACTTGCGATGCCCTGTGCAGACTTGCGATGCTTTGTGCTAACTTGGTATACGCTGGCTTGGATACGCTGCTGCAGGCTTTGGGCCTAGTGGCGGGAAACTAGCGGGCTGAAGTACGTGGTGTCTCCATGGATAGCGGTCCGGGCACTCTAGCTCTAGACTTTGGCCTCCCATCATGCATCTCTTTCTCTCTCTAGGGATCGCAGGAGAGTTGGCGCTCTTTCTCTGACTATTTTATGTTCGCCGTTCTGCGACTTTAAGAGTCGGCTGCAGTTTGACTATTGCTCACGTTCTATGGCCTTTATGGTAGCTCCGCTGAGATGTCTTCGCTTGCTCACTCAGGGAACAGTTGCTACGCAGCGGTATATGCTGGCGCTCCGCTGCTCTAATGCGCCCTTTACTGTGCAAGTTGAGGAGCGCTATCACTTTGCCCTCTGAGGTTAAAAGTTCAACTGTGGCAGGCGCAGCACTATGAAGTGCCTTTTATGCTGTGGTATTAGAAGTATTCTGGTATTTCTGACTCTTTAGTCTAACCAGACCGTCTGTTACTCTGTAATTCCTCTAGCGCCGTTCTATGGAAACAGTAGGTGTAAAGAGCACAACAAATGCTTGAAATAACTTCTTTATTAACTTCCACTTTTCTTCATATATAACACTGTCGCCTCCGCAGCAGATAGTCCATGTACATAACAGGTGTTGAAAAGATATCACAAAACAGCGGTATGCATAAGATGGTGGTTCAACTGTTCAATCTTGTCATTCAACATGAAATGGTGGATATATTTCTCTCTTCAGTATCTGTACTCTCACTGTAAGTTATTTAAGCACTTTATGATCTCTCTGAGAGAAATATCTGAGGTTAACCAATAGTTCTGCTTGCTCAACTTGGTTTGAAGTATGTTATTGCTTATGATCTGGTGTGAGCAGTTCGCAGTTTGTATGCAATTTGTATGGAATCTGGTTTCTATGCTTGCAATTTGTAGCTTGCAATTTGTATTTTCCATTTGGTGGAACTGTAAGTAAACACATATATATCTAGTTCAGTATACAGTTCTAATCACAATACTAACAATATGAACATTATATAACTGTTCTAAATACCTAATTTTGGCCTCTTATTCCCATAAAACTGGACTCTGACTGGAACTGTGTGTCTGTTCAGCTCCTCTCTCTGGTGAGTAATGATTCGAGCTAGGGGGATTCCCAGACAGGCTGTTTGTGTGGCTGGCTGTGATTGGTCTAGTTTTCTGCTCAGCAACAACAGTTTAACTCTATGCTTCCTGTTGTTTCTGCTGTGTCACTGAGCTTACCTCACATCCATATAATGAATCTTAAAGGCATATTATCTTTTTCTGCTTCTGTGAACACAAAATATAACAGCCATATGACATCCAAACAAGATGTCACAGTAAATAACTCTGCTTTTGTCTTTAACACACAAACATAGGACCTGTATTAAGGCTATTGGCAGGTCCAGCTGTATACACATATAAGCTATACTAGCAACCTAGGACAGGTCTTAGCTGGCCAGCTACAGCACTTCAGGGGAAGCATTATAACAAGAGGGGGCAATATAAATACTGGGAGCACTTCAGGGTGAGTATTATAACAGTAGACGACAATATAAATACTGGAGGCGCTTCAGGAAGACCATTATAACAGTAGGGGGCAATGTAAATACTGGGGGCACTGTAGGAGCATTATAGGCATTCTTATTACTACTGGGGTCTCTGTGGGAGGAACTTATAGATCCGCCTTATTTTTTACTAAGAGCGCTAGGGGGGGGGGGGCCTTATTACTACTGAGGGTTCTATTACCTTATTACCACTGGGAGAACAGCAGAGGGCCTTATTTCTACTGGGGGCTCTGTGAGGACATTGTTAATACTAGAGGGCTCTTCTACTAATGGGGCACTCTTGGGGAGCATTATCACTGCTGGGGGCACTGTAGGGGGCAGTATTATTAATTGAGGAACTCTTGGGGAGTGTTATCACGGTTGGGGGCACTGTAGGGGGCAGTATTACTAGTGGGGGAGGGAATTACTATTGGTGGGACTATGAGGGGCACTATTACTATGGGTGCACTATTCAGGATAGTATTTGGGATTTTGGGGGGCCCATCGAGCAGCAGGATAACACTGTGGGGGCTCCAGGTTGGGGGATGATGATAGAAATGTGAGGAAGCTAAGGTGTCCGTGTGTCACACTCTGCAGAGACGAGGAGCAGCTGGGAGAAGATGTCCGGACCGAATGGAGAAGATAATGAGCAAAGATCTACATCGGAGGAGACGTCACCTGGAGGCCCTGAATGTGATAGGTAGGTACCGCTGTGTAGAGAGTACAGTACAATGCGGGGGGAGGGGCGACTTAGAGAACTGGGCTATATTCACTGGGGCTTGGGCCCTGGATCTTTGTTGACATCCCATTGCTACTACCCCCTTCATTATAGCCTCTCCTCTTGTCTTCTCAGTCTCTGGCTTCTAAGCCAAACATATTAAACCACAGGAGTCGCGGAGAAAAACCTAGAATGGATTTATCCCAGCAGGGGTGGTGACCCGGGCCCTTGTGGCCCTCCTGTACTGACCTCTATCAAATTCTGGATCTTTTCACCTTGCTTGCTAAGCCCAACCAACTCTTATAGTATGCACTGGGTTCACAACTCAGGGGCCACGTTACCCCCATAGCTGTCCCTGGTACTAATATACAGGCTATAATGACAGGACACAAACACCTGGAGCTGAGCCCCACCTAAGCATGGGCCCCATGGCAGCTGCCTGTGTGTCTGGAGTTTTCCCTGCAGTACCCTTATGTGACCACAAGGAGCGGCAATGACAACAGGGTGACCTCCTGACACTGGCGTCTGGACCCCGATTACTGTTATTACACTGCAGTGATGGCATCACCGGTCATCGTTTAAAAGGTTATTACATCAGGGTGACCTCCTGACACTGGTGTCTGGTGGCTGGACCCCCGATTACTGTTATAACACCGCAGTGATGACATCACTGGTCATAGTTTATAAGGTTATTACATCCGGGTGACCTCCTGACACTGGCCCTCCTTGGCTGGACCCCCGATTACTGTTATTACACCGCAGTGATGACATCACCGGTCATAGTTTATAGGTTATTACATCAGGGTGACTCTCCGACACTGGCCGTCCTTGGCTGGACCCCCGATTACTGTTAGTACACCGCAGTGATGACATCACCGGTCATAGTTTATAAGGTTATTACATCAGGGTGACTCTCCGACACTGGCCGTCCTTGGCTGGACCCCCGATTACTGTGTTATTGTCCTCCAGATGCATAGGCTCCACTAGGGCCTGATAGTCCTGGCCTCTCTCCAGGTTTCACGTCCACAGATATGGCATATTTGGTTGATGAACCTTTTTTGGGCAGACGCCTTGATGGACGACTGGTGGATGTCTCTCTGAGTTGCCCGGGTGCTGCGAGAAGGCTTCCAGGACAGATGTAGCAGAGTTAGCAGTCACACTTGGTGAGTTATCACATCTAGTTAACGTGAAAGGAAAAGAAGAAAGATCCAGCACCTTGTTTTTCTTTCTTGACGTTTATTCCACAAACCAAATGTACAGCAGTGATAGAAACCTCCAAAAATAAGCCCCAGTACGGTCTACATGTTTCGAACCAGATGGTTCTTAATCATGACCTCCACAGTAGAGTTGAGCGAACACCTGGATGTTCGGGTTCGAGAAGTTCGGCCGAACATCCCGGAAATGTTCGGGTTCGGGATCCGAACCCGATCCGAACTTCGTCCCGAACCCGAACCCCATTGAAGTCAATGGGGACCCGAACTTTTCGGCACTAAAAAGGCTGTAAAACAGCCCAGGAAAGGGCTAGAGGGCTGCAAAAGGCAGCAACATGTAGGTAAATCCCCTGCAAACAAATGTGGATAGGGAAATGAATTAAAATAAAAATTAAATAAATAAAAATTAACCAAAATCAATTGGAGAGAGGTTCCATAGCAGAGAATCTGGCTTCCCGTCACCCACCACTGGAACAGTCCATTCTCAGATATTTAGGCCCCGGCACCCAGGCAGAGGAGAGAGGTCCCGTAACAGAGAATCTGTCTTCATGTCAGCAGAGAATTAGTCTGCATGTCATAGCAGAGAATGAGGCTTCACGTCAGCCACCACTGCAACAGTCCATTGGCATATATTTAGGCCCAGCACCCAGGCAGAGGAGAGAGGTCCCGTAACAGAGAATCTGTCTTCATGTCAGCAGAGAATTAGTCTGCATGTCATAGCAGAGAATGAGGCTTCACGTCAGCCACCACTGCAACAGTCCATTGGCATATATTTAGGCCCAGCACACAGGCAGAGGAGAGAGGTCCCGTAACAGACAATCTGGCTTCATGTCAGCAGAGAATCAGTCTTCATATCATAGCAGAGAATCAGGCTTCACGTCACCCACCACTGTAAGAGTCCATTTTCATAAATTTAGGCCCAGCACCCAGGTAGAGGAGAGAGGTCCCGTAACAGAGAATCTGTCTTCATGTCAGCAGAGAATTAGTCTGCATGTCATAGCAGAGAATGAGGCTTCACGTCAGCCACCACTGCAACAGTCCATTGTCATAAATTTAGGCCCAGCACCCAGGCAGAGGAGAGAGGTCCCGTAACAGACAATCTGGCTTCATGACAGCAGAGAATCAGTCTGCATGTCATAGCAGAGAATCAGGCTTCACGTCAGCCACCACTGCAACAGTCCATTGTCATAAATTTAGGCCCAGCACCCAGGCAGAGGAGAGAGGTCCCGTAACAGAGGATCTGGCTTCATGTCAGCAGAGAATCAGTCTGCATGTCATAGCAGAGAATCAGGCTTCACGTCAGCCACCACTGCAACAGTCCATTGTCATAAATTTAGGCCCAGCACCCAGGCAGAGGAGAGAGGTCCCGTAACAGACAATCTGGCTTCATGTCAGCAGAGAATCAGTCTGCATGTCATAGCAGAGAATGAGGCTTCACGTCAGCCACCACTGCAACAGTCCATTGTCAGATATTTAGGCCCAGCACCCAGGCAGAGGAGAGAGGTCCCGTAACAGACAATCTGGCTTCATGTCAGCAGAGAATTAGTCTGCATGTCATAGCAGAGAATCAGGCTTCATGTCAGCCACCACTGCAACAGTCCATTGGCATATATTTAGGCCTAGCACCCAGGCAGAGGAGGGAGGTCCCGTAACAGAGAATCTGGCTTCATGTCAGCAGAGAATTAGTCTGCATGTCATAGCAGAGAATCAGGCTTCACGTAACCCAACATTGGAACAGTCCATTGGCATATATTTAGGCCTAGCACACAGGCAGAGGAGAGGTTCATTCAACTTTGGGTAGCCTCGCAATATAATGGTAAAATGAAAATAAAAATAGGATTGAATGAGGAAGTGCCCTGGAGTCCAATAATATATGGTTATGGGGAGGTAGTTAATGTCTAATCTGGACAAGGGACGGACAGGTCCTGTGGGATCCATGCCTGGTTCATTTTTATGAACGTCAGCTTGTCCACATTGGCTGTAGACAGGCGGCTGCGTTTGTCTGTAATGACGCCCCCTGCCGTGCTGAATACACGTTCAGACAAAACGTTGGCCGCCGGGCAGGCCAGCACCTCCAAGGCATAAAAGGCTAGCTCTGGCCACGTGGACAATTTAGAGACCCAGTATTTGAATGGGGCCGAACCATCAGTCAGTACGTGGAGGGGTGTGCACACGTACTGTTCCACCATGTTAGTGAAATGTTGCCTCCTGCTAACACGTTGCGTATCAGGTGGTGGTGCAGTTAGCTGTGGCGTGTTGACAAAAGTTTTCCACATCTCTGCCATGCTAACCCTGCCCTCAGAGGAGCTGGCCGTGACACAGCTGCCTTGGCGACCTCTTGCTCCTCCTCTGCCTTGGCCTTGGGCTTCCACTTGTTCCCCTGTGACATTTGGGAATGCTCTCGTCTACCAACGTGCGCTTGTACTCGCGCATCTTCCTATCACGCTCCAGTGCAGGAAGTAAGGTGGGCACATTGTCTTTGTAGCGTGGATCCAGCAGGGTGGCAACCCAGTAGTCCGCACAGGTTAAAATGTGGGCAACTCTGCTGTTGTTGCGCAGGCACTGCAGCATGTAGTCGCTCATGTGTGCCAGGCTGCCCAGGGGTAAGGACAAGCTGTCCTCTGTGGGAGGCGTATCGTCATCGTCCTGCCTTTCCCCCCAGCCACGCACC
Source organism: Bufo gargarizans (assembly GCF_014858855.1). NCBI lineage: Eukaryota > Metazoa > Chordata > Amphibia > Anura > Bufonidae > Bufo > Bufo gargarizans. The sequence continues at coordinate 428,674,018 of NC_058083.1, forward strand.
AGTGATGGACCCGAGCTGCGTTGGGTGCCACCCCGCTGTGACCATGCTTCATCCTCATCCTCCTCCACCTCCTCCTCATCCTCGTCCTCCTCGTCCTCCAGTAGTGGGCCCTGTCTGGCCACATTTGTACCTGGCCTCTGCTGTTGCCAAAAACCTCCCTCTGAGTCACTTCGAAGAGACTGGCCTGAAAGTGCTAAAAATGACCCCTCTTCCTCCTCCTCCTCCTCCTCCTCCTGGGCCATCTCCTCTTGCATCATCGCCCTAAGTGTTTTCTCAAGGAGACATAGAAGTGGTATTGTAACGCTGATAACGGCGTCATCGCCACTGGCCATGTTGGTGGAGTACTCGAAACAGCGCAACAGGGCACACAGGTCTCGCATGGAGGCCCAGTCATTGGTGGTGAAGTGGTGCTGTTCTGTAGTGCGACTGACCCGTGCGTGCTGCAGCTGAAACTCCACTATGGCCTGCTGCTGCTCGCACAGTCTGTCCAGCATGTGCAAGGTGGAGTTCCACCTGGTGGGCACGTCGCATATGAGGCGGTGAGCGGGAAGGCCGAAGTTACGCTGTAGCGCAGACAGGCGAGCAGCGGCAGGATGTGAACGCCGGAAGCGCGAACAGACGGCCCGCACTTTATGCAGCAGCTCTGACATGTCGGGGTAGTTGTGAATGAACTTCTGCACCACCAAATTCAGCACATGCGCCAAGCAAGGGATGTGCGTCAAATTGGCTAGTCCCAGAGCTGCAACGAGATTTCGCCCATTATCACACACCACCAGGCCGGGCTTGAGGCTCACCGGCAGCAACCACTCGTCGGTCTGTTGTTCAATACCCCGCCACAACTCCTGTGCGGTGTGGGGCCTGTCCCCCAAACATATGAGTTTCAGAATGGCCTGCTGACGTTTACCCCGGGCTGTGCTGAAGTTGGTGGTGAAGGTGTGTGGCTGACTGGATGAGCAGGTGGAAGAAGAGGAGGAGGAAGCCGAGAAGGAGGAGGTGGCAACAGGAGGCAAAGAATGTTGCCCTGCGATCCTTGGCGGCGGAAGGACGTGCGCCAAACAGCTCTCCGCCTGGGGCCCAGCTGCCACTACATTTACCCAGTGTGCAGTTAGGGAGATATAGCGTCCCTGGCCGTGCTTACTGGTCCACGTATCTGTGGTTAGGTGGACCTTGCTACAGATGGCGTTGCGCAGTGCACACTTGATTTTATCGGATACTTGGTTGTGCAGGGAAGGCACGGCTCTCTTGGAGAAGTAGTGCCGGCTGGGAACAACATACTGTGGGACAGCAAGCGACATGAGCTGTTTGAAGCTGTCTGTGTCCACCAGCCTGAATGACAGCATTTCATAGGCCAGTAGTTTAGAAATGCTGGCATTCAGGGCCAGGGATCGAGGGTGGCTAGGTGGGAATTTACGCTTTCTATCAAATGTTTGTGAGATGGAGAGCTGAACGCTGGCGTGTGACATGGTTGAGACGCTTGGTGACGGAGGTGGTGGTGGTGGTGTTGGTGGTACATCCCCTGTTTGCTGGGCGGCAGGTGCCAACGTTCCTCCAGAGGCGGAGGAAGAGGCCGAGGCGGCAGCAGCAGAATAGGCCGAGGCGGCAGCAGCAGAAGAGGTAGCAGGGGGAGCCTGAGTGACTTCCTTGGTTTTAAGGTGTTTACTCCACTGCAGTTCATGCTTTGCATGCAGGTGCCTGGTCATGCAGGTTGTGCTCAGGTTCAGAACGTTAATGCCTCGCTTCAGGCTCTGATGGCACAGCGTGCAAACCACTCGGGTCTTGTCGTCAGCACATTGTTTGAAGAAGTGCCATGCCAGGGAACTCCTTGAAGCTGCCTTTGGGGTGCTCGGTCCCAGATGGCGGCGGTCAGTAGCAGGCGGAGTCTCTTGGCGGCGGGTGTTCTGCTTTTGCCCACTGCTCCCTCTTTTGCTACGCTGTTGGCTCGGTCTCACCACTGCCTCTTCCTCCGAACTGTGAAAGTCAGTGGCACGACCTTCATTCCATGTGGGGTCTAGGACCTCATCGTCCCCTGCATCGTCTTCCACCCAGTCTTGATCCCTGACCTCCTGTTCAGTCTGCACACTGCAGAAAGACGCAGCAGTTGGCACCTGTGTTTCGTCATCATCAGAGACATGCTGAGGTGGTATTCCCATGTCCTCATCATCAGGAAACATAAGTGGTTGTGCGTCAGTGCAGTCTATGTCTTCCACCGCTGGGGAAGGGCTAGGTGGATGCCCTTGGGAAACCCTGCCAGCGGAGTCTTCAAACAGCATAAGAGACTGCTGCATAACTTGAGGCTGAGACAGTTTCCCTGGTATGCATGGGGGTGATGTGACAGACTGATGGGGTTGGTTTTCAGGCGCCATCTGTGCGCTTTCTGCAGAAGACTGGGTGGGAGATAATGTGAACGTGCTGGATCCACTGTCGGCCACCCAATTGACTAATGCCTGTACCTGCTCAGGCCTTACCATCCTTAGAACGGCATTGGGCCCCACCATATATCGCTGTAAATTCTGGCGGCTACTGGGACCTGAGGTAGTTGGTACACTAGGACGTGTGGCTGTGGCAGAACGGCCACGTCCTCTCCCAGCACCAGAGGGTCCACTAACACCACCACGACCATGTCCACGTCCGCGTCCCTTACTAGATGTTTTTCTCATTGTTATGGTTCACCACAACAACAAATATATTATTTGGCCCAATGTATTGTATTCAAATTCAGCGGGATATAAATTTGAGGCCTAGTATTTAGGCGCTGGGTGACAGGTATGGGTTTAGTGACAGAATTAGACTTGGAAATACACAGAAGCGTGTGTGTGAAGTTATTCTGAATGACCCAATGTGCACCTTGAATATTATATACCCTTTTAGGGATAGATTTCAAATAGCTCTGATACAGCAGAAACCACTAAATTTTTAAATTGCTAAATTGGGAATTGTATTTCAACCCAGAACAAAAAATGTGCTTTGACGGACACTAAATAACTTTCCCAGCCACAACAGGACAGCGGTAACGAGAGATTTAGCGGGATATAAATTTGAGGCCTAGTATTTAGGCGCTGGGTGACCGGTATGGATTTAGTGACAGAATTAGACTGGGATATGGCCAAAAAATAACCGCACTATTGCTGGTTAAATGCACTTGGTGATGGGCGCAGCTTGCCCCTGATGTAGTATATGGCCAAAAAATGAACAGACTATTGCTGGTTAAATGCACTTGGTGACACAGCTTGACCAACCACACTACTGAGGGTTAAATGCACTTGGTGACGGGCGCAGCTTGCCCCTGATTTAGTATATGGCCAAAAAATGAACAGACTATTGCTGGTTAAATGCACTTGGTGACACAGCTTGACCAACCACACTACTGAGGGTTAAATGCACTTGGTGACGGGCGCAGCTTGCCCCTGATTTAGTATATGGCCAAAAAATGAACAGACTATTGCTGGTTAAATGCACTTGGTGTGATAGCTTGACCAACCACACTACTGAGGGTTAAATGCACTTGGTGACAGGCGCAGCTTGCCCCTGATGTAGTATATGGCCAAAAAATGAACAGACTATTGCTGGTTAAATGCACTTGGTGTGACAGCTTCACCCTGATGTAGGCTTTAGCCAAAAAACAAACGCACCATTGAGGGTTAAATGCACTTGGTGACAGGCGCAGCTTGCCCCTGATGTAGTATATGGCCAAAAAATAAACAGACTATTGCTGGTTAAATGCACTTGGTGTGACAGCTTCACCCTGATGTAGGCTTTAGCCAAAAAACAACCACACCATTGAGGGTTAAATGCACTTGGTCGCAGCTTGTGCTGGCGCACCACAAGACACAAAATGGCCGCCGATCACCCCAGAAAAATGTGACTGACAAACGGTCTGGGCAGCCTAAAAACAGTGAGCAATTGAGGATCAGCAGCTCAATGATCCACAGCTGCAGATCGATCAGTTAATCAAGTCCTTTGGAGGAGTTAATCTGCCTAATCTCGCCCTACTGTCGCAGCCGCAACCTCTCCCTACGCTAATCAGAGCAGAGTGACGGGCGGCGCTATGTGACTCCAGCTTAAATAGAGGCTGGGTCACATGGTGCTCTGGCCAATCACAGCCATGCCAATAGTAGGCATGGCTGTGATGGCCTCTTGGGGCAAGTAGTATGACGCTTGTTGATTGGCTGCTTTGCAGCCTTTCAAAAAGCGCCAAGAAAGCGTCACAAAAGCGCGAAGAAAGCGACGAACACCGAACCCGAACCCGGACTTTTACGAAAATGTCCGGGTTCGGGTCCGTGTCACGGACACCCCAAAATTCGGTACGAACCCGAACTATACAGTTCGAGTTCGCTCATCCCTACTCCACAGTAAATTTCCAACACAGTGTAAATATAGAGAGGTGAACCCAGAAATCCCTCCCCCATTAGACTAGCAGGCGGTGCCCGTGATCTCAGGTGTTGTAATTAAAAGTGCTAACAGAAATTTAAGTGCACAAAAACACATTCAGAATTAAAAATTTAAATCCAAAATGAGCCATTATGAACAAACATTCTATAATATTATTACATCCAGCAGGTAGGGAGGAGAGAAATAAGAGTGCAGTCACGAGACATAAAAAATTAATAAATATATGAAAAAATCTGAAAACGCTCCGTCTCAAAACTGTTGATGCAGGTGAGCTGAACTTTTACTATCTAGTTAACGTGCTCTGACTCCTAATTCTTCTATATCTGTACTTCACTGTAACAGCTGTGAAGGAGAACAGGTAGGTCATCGATGTCTTGCACCCCGGTAACAATGGCTCCTTTTTGTGGGAGCTCGGTGTCTCCAACCTGCAGGGGGAGCTTCAAGTCCCAGGACACTGGCACAGGCTTCCTATTGCTGACAATGATATCCATATTCAGGGGGTTGAGTCAGCGGGGCCCCACTCCAGCACTAGCCTAGTGGATACTGGTCACTTGGGAATCAGTGTCTATAAGGGCTGCAAACGGGACCCCATTAATGCGGATCATGACTTCAGGTTGGGAGCCCACATGTTTAGGCATCCAGGTTGGATCTTTAGGATGTGTTACTCTTTCTCCTGAGGGGTGGTCCTTGGCCTTGGGGGATGCCCGTTTACCTGCCAGCAGGCTCTTTCGGTGTGCCCACATTTGCGGCAATATTTGCAGGCAGCTGTTTCCTCATTTTCTCCATGCTTTCGGCTAGGAGGAAGACTTGGTCGCTCAGGGCAGCAACTGCATCCAGGACAGGAGCATGGGCTCCATGCTTGGCGGTATGGCTGTGGTCTGCAGGTAGAAGAATGGACAACAAGTCACTGTTCTCAGATTTGGGCTTAACTCCTTCCCCAGGGGTATCTGGGTGCTGAGCTGACGGCATCATTAGGTGACTCTTTAGAGTTTCATCAATGACACCGTTGATAAACTTGCTCCCTCATGGTTTGATCCTGACTATAACCCTCATGGGGGTCTACGTGGATGAATGCCCTCAAGGCAGTTCTAGTTTCAAAGCAGGTACTTCGTTTAAGATCTGCTCAGCCGTCCTCCACCTTGGCCAGGACCATGCCGTCCCCTCTAACTGGCCGATCAAGATCTTCACATTCTGATCTGCAGATACAGCGTAAAGCTTAAAGGCAGCCAGCATTTTATCTCTGAAGTCTTTTTGCGTGGGGCTCTCCTGCATAGCGTGGGAGCCAGGGAGCCCCAAAGGAGTATGGCATGGATAGAGACATGATTCCGGCAGTGGCAGGTGTTGGACAGTCTCTTCACTGTTAGACATGGTTTGAGATGGGATCTCCTATTTGGTTAGGTTAGCGGGAGGCAGAACTGCAATTTGGGAGCATGTTGCTGTGCAATATAGGTGTGTAGCCCCTCTAAGAGTTGTATCGACAGCCTGGTATAAAGGGGTGTGGTGCGCCACAAAGCTGACTGTTGCTTCTAGCAAGGTTAGCTTCCCAATGGTACTCACTCAGACCTTTGGGCGATGGATCTCAGTCTACAGTGAAACTGTATTGCAGCTCTACAGTGGTTTTTCCAACATGGCAGCGGCCCTTACTTCCGGGAGAATACGGTTCGTTTTGACGTTTCCCCAGAAACGGATAGAGAGCACTTTAGTTCCTCCTGTGGAAAAGACACGGGCTGATTGCTTCCCGCTTTTCTGTTGGGCGTTATCTCTGCAGGGATGGAGCTTGGAGCATGTAATACAGAAGCACGATAAATAGAGTGTTTCACGGTCTGTGTAGCAATGTTTACTATAAGAGAATCTGCCAGTCTGCAGATAGGGACCAGTGCTTAGTAGGAGAGACTCTGCCAGTCTGCAGATAGGGACCAGTGCTTAGTAGAAGAGACCCTGCCAGTCTGCAAATAGGGACCAGTGCTTAGTAGGAGAGAATCTGCCAGTCTGCAGATAGGGACCAGTGCTTAGTAGGAGAGACTCTGCTAGTCTGCAGATAGGGACCAGTGCTTAGTAGTAGAGACTCTGCCAGTCTGTAGATAGAGACCAGTGCTTAGTACAAGAGACTCTGCCAGTCTGCAGATAGTGACCAGTGCTTAGTAGGAGAGACTCTGCCAGTCTGCAGATAGTGACCAGTGCGTAGTAGGAGAGACTCTGCCAGTCTGCAGATAGGGACCAGTGCTTAGTAGGAGAGACTCTGCCAGTCTGCAGATAGGGACCAGTGCTTAGTAGGAGAGACTCTGCCAGTCTGCAGATAGGGACCAGTGTTTAATCGGAGGGAGTCTGCCAGTCTGCAGATAGGTACCAGTGCTTAGTAGGAGAGACTCTGCCAGTCTGACGATAGAGACCAGTGCTTACTAGGAGAGACTCTGCCAGTCTGCAGATAGGGACCAGTGCTTAGTAGGAGAGACTCTGCAGTCTGCAGATAGGGAACAGTGCTTAGTAGAAGAGACTCTGCCAGTCTGCAGATAGTGACCACTGCTTAGTAGAGGAGAGTCTGCCAGTCTGCAGATAGGGACCAGTGCTTAATAGGAGAGACTCTGCCAGTCTGCAGATAGGGACCAGTGCTTAGTAGGAGAGACTCTGCCAGTCTGCAGATAGGGACCAGTGCTTAGTAGGAGTGACTCTGCCAGTCTGCAGATAGGGACCAGTGCTTAGTAGAAGAGACTCTGCCAGTCTGCAGATAGGGACCAGTGCTTAGTATGAGAGACTCTGCCAGTCTGTAGATAGGGACCAGTGCTTAGTAGGAGAGACTCTGCCAGTCTGCAGATAGTGACCAGTGCTTAGTAGGAGAGACTCTGCCAGTCTGCAGACAGGGACCAGTGCTTAGTAGGAGAGACTCTGCCAGTCTGCAGATAGGGACCAGTGCTTAGTAGAAAAGACTCTGCCAGTCTGCAGATAGGGACCAGTGCTTAGTAGGAGAGACTCTGCCAGTCTGCAGATAGGGACCAGTGCTTAGTAGGAAAGACTCTGCAGTCTGTAGATAGGGACCAGTGCTTAGTACAAGAGACTCTGCCAGTCTGAAGATAGGGACCAGTGCTTAGTAGGAGAGACTCTGCAGTCTGCAGATAGTGACCACTGCTTAGTAGAAGAGAGTCTGCCAGTCTGCAGATAGGGACCAGTGCTTAGTAGGAGAGACACTGCCAGTCTGCAGATAGGGACCAGTGCTTAGTAGGAGAGACTCTGCCAGTCTGCAGATAGGGACCAGTGCTTAGTAGGAGAGACTCTGCCAGTCTGCAGATAGGGACCACTGCTTAGTAGAAGAGAGTCTGCCAGTCTGCAGATAGGGACCAGTGCTTAGTAGGAGAGACACTGCCAGTCTGCAGATAGGGACCAGTGCTTAGTAGGAGAGACTCTGCCAGTCTGCAGATAGGGACCAGTGCTTAGTAGGAGAGACTCTGCCAGTCTGCAGATAGGGACCAGTGTTTACTCGGAGGGAGTCTGCCAGTCTGCAGATAGGTACCAGTGCTTAGTAGGAGAGACTCTGCCAGTCTGACGATAGAGACCAGTGCTTACTAGGAGAGACTCTGCCAGTCTGCAGATAGGGACCAGTGCTTAGTAGAAGAGACTCTGCCAGTCTGCTGATAGGGACCAGTGTTTAGTAGGAGAGTCTTTGCCAGTCTGCAGATAGGGACCAGTGCTTAGTAGGAGAGACTCTGCCAGTCTGCAGATAGTGACCACTGCTTAGTAGAGGAGAGTCTGCCAGTCTGCAGATAGGGACCAGTGCTTAGTAGGAGAGACTCTGCCAGTCTGCAGATAGGGACCAGTGCTTAGTAGGAGAAACTCTGCCAGTCTGCAGATAGGGACCAGTGCTTAGTAGAAGAGACTCTGCCAGTCTGCAGATAGGGACCAGTGCTTAGTATGAGAGACTCTGCCAGTCTGTAGATAGGGACCAGTGCTTAGTAGGAGAGACTCTGCCAGTCTGCAGATAGGGACCAGTGCTTAGTAGGAGAGACTCTGCCAGTCTGCCGATAAAGACCAGTGCTTAGTAGGAGAGATTCTGCCAGTCTGCAGATAGGGACCAGTGCATAGTAGAAGAGAATCTGCCAGTCTGCAGATAGGGACCAGTGCTTAGTAGAAGAGACTCTGCCAGTCTGCAGATAGGGACCAGTGCTTAGTAGGAGAGACTCTGCCAGTCTGTAGATAGGGACCAGTGCTTAGTAAGAGAGACTCTGCCAGTCTGCAGATAGGGACCAGTGGTTAGTAGGAGAGACTCTGCCAGTCTGCAGATAGGGACCAGTGTTTACTCGGAAGGAGTCTGCCAGTCTGCAGATAGGTACCAGTGAGACTCTGCCAGTCTGACGATAGAGACCAGTGCTTAGTAGGAGAGACTCTGCCAGTCTGCAGATAGGGACCAGTGCTTAGTAGAAGAGACTCTGCCAGTCTGCAGATAGGGACCAGTGCTTAGTAGGATAGACTTTGCCAGTCTGCAGATAGGGACCAGTGTTTACTCGGAGGGAGTCTGCCAGTCTGCAGATAGGTACCAGTGCTTAGTAGGAGAGATTCTGCCAGTCTGCAGATAGGGACCAGTGCTTAGTAGAAGAGACTCTGCCAGTCTGCAGATAGAGACCAGTGCTTAGTAGGAGAGACTCTGCCAGTCTGTAGATAGGGACCAGTGCTTAGTAGGAGAGACTCTGCCAGTCTGCAGATAGGGACCAGTGCTTAGTAAGAGAGACTCTGCCAGTCTGCATATAGTGACCAGTGCTTAGTAGGAGCGATTCTGCCAATCTACAGATAGGGACCAGTGCTAAGTAGGAGAGACTCTGCCAGTCTGCAGATAGGGACCAGTGTTTAGTAGGAGAGACTCTGCCAATCTACAGATAGGGACCAGTGCTTAGTAGGAGAGACTCTGCCAGTCTCCAGATAGGGACCAGTGGTTAGTAGGAGAGACTCTCCCAGTCTGCAGATAGGGACCAGTGTTTACTCGGAGGGAGTCTGCCAGTCTGCAGATAGGTACCAGTGAGACTCTGCCAGTCTGACGATAGAGACCAATGCTTACTACGAGAGACTCTGCCAGTCTGCAGATAGGGACCAGTGGTTAGAAGGAGAGACTCTGCCAGTCTGCCGATAAAGACCAGTGCTTAGTAGGAGAGACTCTGCCAGTCTGCAGATAGGGACCAGTGCTTAGTAGAAGAGACTCTGCCAGTCTGCTGATAGGGACCAGTACTTAGTAGAAGAGACTCTGCCAGTCTGCAGATAGGGACCAGTGCTTAGTAGGAGAGACTCTGCCAGTCTGTAGATAGGGACCAGTGCTTAGTAGGAGAGACTCTGCCAGTCTGCAGATAGGGACCAGTGCTTAGTAGGAGAGACTCTGCCAGTCTGCATATAGTGACCAGTGCTTAGTAGGAGCGATTCTACCAATCTACAGATAGGGACCAGTGCTTAGTAGGAGAGACTCTGCCAGTCTGCAGATAGAGACCAGTGCTTAGTAGGAGAGACTCTGCCAGTCTGTAGATAGGGACCAGTGTTTAGTAGGAGAGACTCTGCCAATCTACAGATAGGGACCAGTGCTTAGTAGGAGAGACTCTGCCAGTCTGCAGATAGGGACCAGTGCTGAGTAGGATAGACTCTGCCAGTCTGCAGACAGTGACCACTGCTTAGTAGAAGAGACTCTGCCAGTCTGCAGATAGGGACCAGTGCTTAGTAGGAGAAACTCTGCCAGTCTGCAGATAGGGACCAGTGCTGAGTAGGATAGACTCTGCCAGTCTGCAGATAGGGACCAGTGCTTAGTAGGAGAGACTCTGCCAGTCTGCAGATAGGGACCAGTGCTTAGTAGGAGAGACTCTGCCAGTCTGCAGATTAGGACCAGTGCTTAGTAGGAGAGACTCTGCCAGTCTGTAGATAGGGACCAGTGCTTAGTAGGGGAGACTCTGGCAGTCTGTAGATAGGGACCAGTGCTTAGTAGGAGAGACTCTGCCAGTCTGCAGATTAGGACCAGTGCTTAGTAGGAGAGACTCTGCCAGTCTGTAGATAGGGACCAGTGCTTAGTAGGGGAGACTCTGGCAGTCTGCAGATAGGGACCAGTGCTTAGTAGGAGAGACTCTGCCAGTCTGCAGATAGGGACCAGTGCTGAGTAGGATAGACTCTGCCAGTCTGCAGATAGGGACCAGTGCTTAGTAGGAGAGACTCTGCCAGTCTGCAGATAGGGACCAGTGCTTAGTAGGAGAGACTCTGCCAGTCTGCAGATTAGGACCAGTGCTTAGTAGGAGAGACTCTGCCAGTCTGTAGATAGGGACCAGTGCTTAGTAGGGGAGACTCTGGCAGTCTGTAGATAGGGACCAGTGCTTAGTAGGAGAGACTCTGCCAGTCTGTAGATAGGGACCAGTGCTTAGTAGGAGAGACTCTGCCAGTCTGTAGATAGGGACCAGTGCTTAGTAGGAGAGACTCTGCCAGTCTGTAGATAGGGACCAGTGCTTAGTAAGAGAGACTCTGTGTCACGACCATGGTGATGGTCGTGACTCCTGTAACCGCATGCAGTTGCCTGCGGTCTTGGTTTTGTTGTCAATCACAGGTGAGGGCTAAAGTATGTTGCCTCACCTGTGGTTGCCGCTGGCAACATTGTTTATGTGGCAGAAGAGCAGCCTGAGCGGTGCTAGGCAGCTTGCTGCAATAGGTATGTGGTTTCACCTGGCAACCTGTCTTTGTTAGGTGTGCCTTTTATGTGTTTGGTGTGCACAGGGTTTGAGTTGTGTGCACTTCCCTTTTAAGTGGCTTCCATCCCTTGCCTGGTGTAGGAAGGGTTAACTCCTTCTTTGTGTGAACACTGGGTGTGTCTGCGTGGGCTATAAAGCCTCAGTTTAGACAGTTGTTTGAGGGGTACTCCAGCCTTCTAGTAAGCTGGAGGCACTCTCCTGGTGCCATATACCATCTGCCAGTGAGGGCCACCCTTGTGGTCATAAATTGTGATAAACTGTGATACTATATGTTTGTGTGATGTTAAGTTTATGTCTATGTGGTGTCTGTTATTATTGCAGTTATGGTTCTGGGTCCCTGTGTGTTTATGTGTGCTGTGTCCTTTTATGTTTGTTTGTGGACAGCCAGCACTTGTGTCCAGGGATCCAGTCAGTGTGTTTGTGGCAGGTAGAGGTGGAAGTCTTTCACTCTCCTGCCATATCCATAGTCTGTTTATGGTTACATCCCATTGCAGCTCGGCCAGTTTTAGACTCGTTTCTCCGCATCCAGGAGGAACAGGTGGTCTACCCAGCTCCTAGTTCAGGGATCGGCGGAGGGTGAGTAGGGATCCGAGGTTCCTGAGCATGGGCCCTCCTACCTTCAAGGTCGGCTCATGCAGCTAGGAGTTAGGGTCGGATTAGGGATGCGTTAAGAGGTGACCTGCTCCCTGATTCCTGTCCTGGCATTGACCATTTGCCTTCTGATACCGCACGGCTGAGGGTTTTCCCCATCCTCAGCCGTGACACTCTGCCAGTCCGCAGATAATGACCAGTGCTTAGTAGAAGAGACTCTGCCAGTCTGCAGATAGGGACCAGTTCTTAGTAGGAGAGACTCTGCCAGTCTACAGATAGGGACCAGTGCTTAGTACAAGAAGCTCTGCCAGTCTGCAGATAGAGACCAGTGCTTAGTAGGAGAGACTCTGCCAGTCTGCAGATAGGGACCAGTGCATAGTAGAAGAGAATCTGCCAGTCTGCAGGGGACCAGTGCTTAGTAGGAGAGACTCTGCCAGTCTGCAGATAGGGACCAGTGCTTAGTAGGAGAGACTCTGCCAGTCTGCAGATAGGGACCAGTGCTTAGTTAGTCAGACTCTGCCAGTCTGCAGATAGGGACCAGTGCTTAGTAGGAGAGACTCTGCCAGTCTGCAGATAGGGACCAGTGCTTAGTAGGAGAGACTCTGCCAGTCTGCAGATAGGGACCAGTGCTTAGTAGAAGAGACTCTGCCAGTCTGCAGATAGGGACCAGTGCTTAGTACAAGAGACTCTGCTAGTCTGCAGATAGGGACCAGTGCTTAGTAGGAAATACTCTGCCAGTCTGCATATAGGGATAAGTGCTTAGTAAGAGAGACTCTGCCAGTCTGTTGATAGGGACCAGTGCTTAGGCAAAGAGACTCTGCCAATATGCAGATAGGGACCAGTACTTAGTAGGATAGACTCTGCCAGTCTGCAGATAGGGATCAGTGCTTAGTAGGAGAGACTCTGCCAGTCTGTAGATAGGGACTAGTGCTTAGTAAGAGAGACTCTGCCAGTCTGTAGATAGGGACCAGTGCTTAGTAAGAAAGACTCTACCAGTCTGCAGATAGGGACCAGTGCTTAGTAGGAGAGACTGCCAGTCTGCAGATAGGGACCAGTGCTTAGTAGGAGAGACTCTGCCTGTCTACAGATAGGGACCAGTGCTTAGTAGGAGAGACTCTGCCAGTCTGACGATAGAGACCAGTGCTTAGTAGGAGAGACTCTGCCAGTCTGCAGATAGGGACCAGTGCTTAGTACAAGAGACTCTGTCAGTCTACAGATAGAGACCAGTGCTTAGTAGGAGAGACTCTGCCAGTCTGCAGATATGGACCAGTGCTTAGAAGGAGAGACTCTGCCAGTCTGCAGATAGGGACCAGTGCTTAGAAGGAGAGACTCTGCCAGTCTGCAGATAGGGACCAGTGCTTAGAAGGAGAGACTCTGCCAGTCTGCAGATAGGGACCAGTGCTTAGAAGGAGAGACTCTGCCAGTCTGCAGATAGGGACCAGTGCTTAGAAGGAGAGACTCTTCCAGTCTGCAGATAGGGACCAGTGCTTAGTAGGAGAGACTCTGCCAGTCTGTATATAGTGACCAGTGCTTAGTAGGAAAGACTCTGCCAGTCTGAGAATAGGGATCAGTGCTTAGTAATAGAAACTCTGCCAGTCTGCAGATAGGGACCAGTGCTTAGTAGAAGAGACTCTGCCAGTCTGCAGATAGGGACCAGTGCTTAGTAGGAGAGACTCTGCCAGTCTGCAGATAGGGACCGGTGCTTAGCAGGAGAGACTCTGCTAGTCTGTAAATAGGGACCACTGCTTAGTAGAGGAGACTCTGCCAGTCTGCAGATAGTGACCGGTGCTTAGTAGGAGAGACTCTGCCAGTCTGCAGATAGGGACCAGTGCTTAGTAGGAGAGACTCTGCCAGTCTGCATATAGTGACCAGTGCTTAGTAGGAGCGATTCTACCAATCTACAGATAGGGACCAGTGCTTAGTAGGAGAGACTCTGCCAGTCTGCAGATAGGGACCAGTGCTTAGTAGGAGAGACTCTGCCAGTCTGCAGATAGGGACCAGTGCTTAGTAGGAGAGACTCTGCCAGTCTGCAGATAGGGACCAGTGCTGAGTAGGATAGACTCTGCCAGTCTGCAGACAGTGACCACTGCTTAGTAGAAGAGACTCTGCCAGTCTGCAGATAGGGACCAGTGCTTAGTAGGAGAAACTCTGCCAGTCTGCAGATTAGGACCAGTGCTTAGTAGGAGAGACTCTGCCAGTCTGTAGATAGGGACCAGTGCTTAGTAGGGGAGACTCTGGCAGTCTGTAGATAGGGACCAGTGCTTAGTAGGAGAGACTCTGCCAGTCTGTAGATAGGGACCAGTGCTTAGTAGGAGAGACTCTGCCAGTCTGTAGATAGGGACCAGTGCTTAGTAGGAGAGACTCTGCCAGTCTGTAGATAGGGACCAGTGCTTAGTAGGAGAGACTGCCAGTCTGCAGATAGGGACCAGTGCTGAGTAGGAGAGACTGCCAGTCTGCAGATAGGGACCAGTGCTAAGTAGGAGAGACTCTGCCAGTCTGCAGATAGGGACCAGTGCTTAGTAGGAGAGACTCTGCCAGTCTGTAGATAGGGACCAGTGCTTAGTAGGAGAGACTCTGCCAGTCTGTAGATAGGGACCAGTGCTTAGTAAGAGAGACTCTGTGTCACGACCATGGTGATGGTCGTGACTCCTGTAACCGCATGCAGTTGCCTGCGGTCTTGGTTTTGTTGTCAATCACAGGTGAGGGCTAAAGTATGTTGCCTCACCTGTGGTTGCCGCTGGCAACATTGTTTATGTGGCAGAAGAGCAGCCTGAGCGGTGCTAGGCAGCTTGCTGCAATAGGTATGTGGTTGCACCTGGCAACCTGTCTTTGTTAGGTGTGCCTTTTATGTGTTTGGTGTGCACAGGGTTTGAGTTGTGTGCACTTCCCTTTTAAGTGGCTTCCATCCCTTGCCTGGTGTAGGAAGGGTTAACTCCTTCTTTGTGTGAACACTGGGTGTGTCTGCGTGGGCTATAAAGCCTCAGTTTAGACAGTTGTTTGAGGGGTACTCCAGGCTTCTAGTAAGCTGGAGGCACTCTCCTGGTGCCATATACCATCTGCCAGTGAGGGCCACCCTTGTGGTCATAAATTGTGATAAACTGTGATACTATATGTTTGTGTGATGTTAAGTTTATGTCTATGTGGTGTCTGTTATTATTGCAGTTATGGTTCTGGGTCCCTGTGTGTTTATGTGTGCTGTGTCCTTTTATGTTTGTTTGTGGACAGCCAGCACTTGTGTCCAGGGATCCAGTCAGTGTGTTTGTGGCAGGTAGAGGTGGAAGTCTTTCACTCTCCTGCCATATCCATAGTCTGTTTATGGTTACATCCCATTGCAGCTCGGCCAGTTTTAGACTCGTTTCTCCGCATCCAGGAGGAACAGGTGGTCTATCCAGCTCCTAGTTCAGGGATCGGCGGAGGGTGAGTAGGGATCCGAGGTTCCTGAGCATGGGCCCTCCTACCTTCAAGGTCGGCTCATGCAGCTAGGAGTTAGGGTCGGATTAGGGATGCGTTAAGAGGTGACCTGCTCCCTGATTCCTGTCCTGGCATTGACCATCCGCCTTCTGATACCGCACGGCTGAGGGTTTTCCCCATCCTCAGCCGTGACACTCTGCCAGTCCGCAGATAATGACCAGTGCTTAGTAGAAGAGACTCTGCCAGTCTGCAGATAGGGACCAGTTCTTAGTAGGAGAGACTCTGCCAGTCTACAGATAGGGACCAGTGCTTAGTACAAGAAACTCTGCCAGTCTGCAGATAGAGACCAGTGCTTAGTAGGAGAGACTCTGCCAGTCTGCAGATAGGGACCAGTGCATAGTAGAAGAGAATCTGCCAGTCTGCAGGGGACCAGTGCTTAGTAGGAGAGACTCTATCAGTCTGCAGATAGGGACCAGTGCTTAGTAGGAGAGACTCTGCCAGTCTGCAGATAGGGACCAGTGCTTAGTTAGTCAGACTCTGCCAGTCTGCAGATAGGGACCAGTGCTTAGTAGGAGAGACTCTGCCAGTCTGCAGATAGGGACCAGTGCTTAGTAGGAGAGACTCTGCCAGTCTGCAGATAGGGACCAGTGCTTAGTAGAAGAGACTCTGCCAGTCTGCAGATAGGGACCAGTGCTTAGTACAAGAGACTCTGCTAGTCTGCAGATAGGGACCAGTGCTTAGTAGGAAATACTCTGCCAGTCTGCATATAGGGATACGTTCTTAGAAAGAGAGACTCTGCCAGTCTGTAGATAGGGACCAGTGCTTAGTAAGAAAGACTCTACCAGTCTGCAGATAGGGACCAGTGCTTAGTAGGAGAGACTGCCAGTCTGCAGATAGGGACCAGTGCTTAGTAGGAGAGACTCTGCCTGTCTACAGATAGGGACCAGTGCTTAGTAGGAGAGACTCTGCCAGTCTGACGATAGAGACCAGTGCTTAGTAGGAGAGACTCTGCCAGTCTGCAGATAGGGACCAGTGCTTAGTACAAGAGACTCTGTCAGTCTACAGATAGAGACCAGTGCTTAGTAGGAGAGACTCTGCCAGTCTGCAGATAGGGACCAGTGCTTAGAAGGAGAGACTCTGCCAGTCTGCAGATAGGGACCAGTGCTTAGAAGGAGAGACTCTGCCAGTCTGCAGATAGGGACCAGTGCTTAGAAGGAGAGACTCTGCCAGTCTGCAGATAGGGACCAGTGCTTAGAAGGAGAGACTCTTCCAGTCTGCAGATAGGGACCAGTGCTTAGTAGGAGAGACTCTGCCAGTCTGTATATAGTGACCAGTGCTTAGTAGGAGAGACTCTGCCAGTCTGTATATAGTGACCAGTGCTTAGTAGGAAAGACTCTGCCAGTCTGAGAATAGGGATCAGTGCTTAGTAATAGAAACTCTGCCAGTCTGCAGATAGGGACCAGTGCTTAGTAGAAGAGACTCTGCCAGTCTGCAGATAGGGACCAGTGCTTAGTAGGAGAGACTCTGCCAGTCTGCAGATAGGGACCGGTGCTTAGCAGGAGAGACTCTGCGAGTCTGTAAATAGGGACCACTGCTTAGTAGAGGAGACTCTGCCAGTCTGCAGATAGTGACCGGTGCTTAGTAGGAGAGACTCTGCCAGTCTGCAGATAGGGACCAGTGCTTAGTAGGAGAGACTCTGCCAGTCTGCAGATAGGGACCAGTGCTTAGTAGGAGAGACTCTGCCAGTCTGCAGATAGGGACAAGTGCTTAGTAGGAGAGACTCTGCCAGTCTGCAGATAGGGACCAGTGCTTAGTAGGAGAGACTCTGCCAGTCTGCAGATAGGGACCAGTGCGTAGTAGGAGAGACTCTGCCAGTCTGTAGATAAGGACCAGTACTTAGTAGGAGAGACTCAGCAAGTCTGCATGAGTGACCAGAAGAAGACATTTAGATGGTAATGCTGAGACAGAGACCCAGGGTCACCTGTCCTTTGATCAAGCAGCCTGAGTTACAGACCATGGGCCTCCAGCTTTAGACCAGGGTCCCAGCCTTCTGAGAGAGAGATACAGCTAGCATCAAACCCTTCTTCTGCCAGGGAGGAGACTTGGAGAAGCCGGCTCTATGCCTAGCCTTTATTGTTTTGCACCTGAATCCCTCCAGTAAAGAGGGTACTGGGCCCGTCTCCTACACTGGTCACCAGGGCAACGCCGACGCTCAGGTTGCCACCCCAGAAAAAAACGGGTTTCATTCACGCAATTGTCATTACACTCAAGCATGGGCCTCAGCCAACTCATACTGCAACCATTCAGCACATCCAGACACTGCCAAAGCACCACGGCATCCAACTCACCCTGGTCACCCCTCTTGAGGTTATGTGGCAAACACCCTTCACACATCATGCACTCATTTCTGGGTCACTCTTCGCTCAGCAATCCATACCCAGGAGTGATCACCCCAAAAAAAAAAGTGAGCATCAGGTCATCCGTCTGCCGCGCTCCAGATTCACGTCACCGTTTCACTGGGACGCTCGGGTCTCCCAGTCGTTTGTCTGCCGCACGGCAGATTCACGTTGTGTTACTTCTAGGACTCATCAGTTTCATTCGTCCTTCCGTCTGCCGCTCAGCAGATTCATGTCTTTTCCTGACTCGCATCAGGTTTTATGCACCCAATTGTCTGCTACGCAGCAGATTCATGTCTCTTTCCTGACACGAATCAGGTTCATCCGGTCATTGCATGCCACACTGCAGCTGCCGTTTATTTGTCCTGACACGCATCAGGTTTTATCCGGTCTCGTTTCTTTCCCTGACACGCATCAGGTTTTCAATCTTTGTCTGCCACGCAGCAGTCCATGTTCATTTTCCTGACACGCATCAGGTTCATTCACCGCCCTGACACGCATCAGGGACAAGTTCTTACGTCACATCTGCATTTCCTGACACGCATCAGGTGCTGTCGCGGTCCTGCCACGCAGCAGGTGCATCGGTCGCCCGACTCGCTCGGCCCGTTTCAACCTGGTTGGACCCTGATGCGCCTCAGGGGCATTCGCCACTAGCCACGCAGCTAGTTCACGGGTTCCTGAACGCCCGCAAGGCATCAGGTCATTCGGGGGCGCCTCACATGTATCAGGCACGGTCAAGCTTGACTCACGGGCTCCCGCTCCCTGATCCACGTCAGGTTCTACTTTTCTCCTGCATCTCTCAAGCCTCACCCCATGTTTTCCAGGGTCATCCCAGAGGTCTGTCTGGTTCAAAAAATTCGTTTAGGCGATTTCCTCCAGGTACCAATCCTAGGTCCCTTTTCCATCCAGGTAATTTCTGTTCTACGGTTTCATACGCCAAGTCCAGGTAAGTTTGGTTTTCACTACTTCATCCCTCAGGATCAGGCCGGTATCATGCATGTCGCCTTTTCTTTCAGGTAATCTAGGCCAGCTCGTCAGGTGGGTCAGCCCTCTTAACCTCTTCCTGGTGACGGATTACTGTCACTCTTCGTTGTTATTCAGACGGTTTTCACGGATTCACTCGCAGGTGTCAGGTGGTTCTATCACCCTTCTTACCTTCCATTCTTCATTCCACAGCACGATGTCCCATGCTTCCGATATCGCCGAGACCCGCTCCATTCCGGAATCACCCGGCTCGGCCCATGGAAGCACTCTTTCGTTTAGGCAGTGGACCATCCCGAAACTAATGACCGAACTAACCAGGAGAGGCATCCGCTACCCTGCCTCAGCTCGCAAAGCTGAGTTGTACAGGCTACTAACGGCGGAGCCTATCTTAGCTGCAGAAGATCAGGTGTCCCTGTCCACGATCCAGACAGCGCTGGCCCAGCTTCATTCTACTATTAACACTCTTGCCAGTTCAGTGTCTGACATCCAGACCAGGTTGCTGGTGGTGGAGACCAGACCATCAATTCCGAGTACTCCCACCTCTCCGGTTCCAGGCCCGTCCGCCATTCATGCCCCAACCCCAAGTCAGGCTCCCAGCTTCTTCACCATTTCCCCATCACACTTCGTTCCTGATAACATCCGGAAGGACATTTTGGCAGAAGGTTTGGAGAAGGTCCAGAGGAGGGCATCTAAAGTAATAACTGGAATGGGGCAACTACAGTACCCTGAAAGATTATCAAAATTAGGGTTATTCACTTTAGAAAAAAGACGACTGAGGGGAGATATAATTAATATGTATAAATATATCAGGGGTCAGTACAGAGATCTATCCCATCATCTATTTATCCCCAGGACTGTGACTGTGACGAGGGGACATCCTCTGCGTCTGGAGGAAAGAAGGTTTGTACACAAACATAGAAGAGGATTCTTTACGGTAAGAGCAGTGAGACTATGGACTCTATACTGTAAGAGCAGTGAGACTATGGAGCTCTTTACTGTAAGAGCAGTGAGACTATGGACTCTATACTGTAAGAGCAGTGAGACTATGGAACTCTTTACGGTAAGAGCAGTGAGACTATGGACTCTTTACTGTAAGAGCAGTGAGACTATGGACTCTATACTGTAAGAGCGGTGAGACTATGGACTCTTTACTGTAAGAGCAGTGAGACTATGGACTCTATACTGTAAGAGCAGTGAGACTATGGACTCTGTACTGTAAGAGCAGTGAGACTATAGACTCTTTACTGTAAGAGCAGTGAGACTATGGACTCTTTACTGTAATAGCAGTGAGACTATGGACTCTATACTGTAAGAGCAGTGAGACTATGGACTCTATACTGTAAGAGCAGTGAGACTATGGACTATTTACTGTAAGAACAGTGAGACTATGGACTCTTTACTGTAAGAGCAGTGAGACTGTGGACTCTGTACTGTAAGAGCAGTGAGACTATGGACTCTTTACTGTAAGAGCAGTGAGACTATGGACTCTATACTGTAAGAGCAGTGAGACTATGGACTCTATACTGTAAGAGCAGTGAGACTATGGACTCTTTACTGTAAGAGCAGTGAGACTATGGACTCTTTACTGTAAGAGCAGTGAGACTATAGAGCTCTCTGCCTGAGGAGGTGGTGATGGTGAGTACAATAAAGGAATTCAAGAGGAGCCTGGATGTATTTCTGGAGCTTAATAATATTACAGGCTATAGCTACTAGAAAGCGGTCGTTGATCCAGGGAGTTATTATGATGCCTGATTGGAGTAGGGAAGGAAGTTTATGTTCCCCTAAAGTGGAGAAAATTGGCTTCTGCCTAACAGGCCGAACTGGATGGACAAATGTCTTTTTTCGGCCTTATGTACTATGTTACTACTATGTTACTATGTTAAAGACATAAACTTGGCTTCCATACTCATTTCCACCCAAGATTCCAACGAAAATAGGACCATTGCATGTGGAGATGTGTCAGTGGTTCTCAAATCCAAAGACGCCTGGTTGCATAAAAAGCTCTCCATCCCAGAGTTCGTGCTGGCCTTCAGCCTATTACGAGACATCCTATGCTCTGCCCAACCACACCATAGAGAGGAACTCGACACCTACCTCTACAGGGTCACTGATTTGGGACACAAGTATGGAGGTCATGCATTCTACGATTATCATCGCTCGTTTTCTGCCAAAGCCGCTGCTGCTCTGTCCCAGTTCCAGCACATCACGGATTGGTCCACACTAGACATGGAGCTGTTCTGCAGGCATTTTGCGGGCCTCAAATCTCCCACCTGTGCCAACTGCCAGTCCATCTCGCATTCCTCCGACTGGTGTCCCAATTCAGGGGCTCTGGCCCAAGGCAGACCCTCTGCCATCCCTTCCGGGTCTTCAAGTTCAGGGCAGAATGTAGACAAATGGGGCAGGCCCATAGTGTTTTTGGGCAGAAGTCAGGTCTGCAACAATTTTAACTGGTCTGATTGCTATTTTGCAAAATGCAAGGCTTTGCATGTTTGCTCGATTTGTTTCAGGGCCCATCCCCAGTCGTCCTGTCCGCAAAGGTCATCCAAACAGCCATGACTAGCTGGAGTCAACATCGACCTACTAGCCGCCCTCCTTCTGCATCACCACGACCCCGCATTCGTGCAGTTTTTGGTTTCCGGATTTTCACAGGGGTTCCATACAGGGCTAGTTTTCTCCCCGCAGACAACTTGGGAGGGTTCCAATCTCCGTTCCGCCTTAGCAGATCCTGAATCAGTGGACTCCCTCATCCAGTCCGAAATCAGCAAGGGTTTTCTCCTGGGTCCATTCACATCCCCCCCCCTTTGACATATGGAGGGTCAACCCCATTGGCCTGGTCACAAAAAAGTTTTCCAATAAAAAAAGACTGATATTCGACCTTTCTGCTCCTCATGCTTCCAGCACACCCAGTTTAAATTCACTCATCCCTTCAGAGGACTTCTCCATGCGGTACTCTTCCTTGGACAAAGCCATTCGGTTGATTCTCCAGCTGGGGTCAGGCGCTTGGCTTTCCAAGGCAGACATTGCCGACGCCTTCAAACTTCTCCCAGTCTCACCTCATTTATGGAAATTCTATGGCATCAAGTGGAGGGAACTGTACTATTTCTCAGATAGACTGACCTTTGGATCAAAGAGCACCCCCTGGCTGTTTGATCAATTTGCCATAGCTCTCCACTGGGTCTTGGTCAACCACGGTGGATGCTCCAGGGTCATCCATTACCTTGATGACTTTCTGTTGATCGAGACCGCAGATCAAGCACCCAATCAGCTCCAGGTACTTCTCGACTTGTTCTCAAAACTGAACGTCCCGATTGCCCCGGCAAAAGTTGAAGGTCCATCTTCAGTCATAACCTTCCTGGGGATCATCTAGGATACTGGTAAGATGGAAGCCAGATTGCCCGACAAAAAATTCAGAAAAATCCAAGATTCCATCAGGAAGTCTGTCACGGCCAGGACCCTCACCAAGGTCGAACTCCAGTCAATTATGGTAATGTTAAATTTTGCCTTCAAGATCATGCCCCGGGGCGGGCATTCATCTCCAGATTGCTGCAGCTTTTACCTGCTGCCTCTGATCAGGACTCCTTGATCCACCTCGATGCCGCCGCAACGGCCGATCTCCACATGTGGCACCATTTCCTGTCCAGCTGGAATGGCATCTCCCTCTTCGTCCCTTCCTGGGACGATAATTCTCCCACAGTCTTTTCCGACGCAGCAGGTTCAAAAGGGTTTGCAGCCATTTTCAACAACCACTGGTTCGCGGGTCCCTGGCCGCCTCAGATTTCTTCCATCCAGAGTTCCATCAAATCCTCTCCACTTTTAGAAATCTATCCCATCGTGGCAGCTGCCCAGACCTGGGGGGAGATCTGGAGGAACAAACCGGTCATCTTCGTCACGGACAATCAGGCAGTGGTAGAAATCCTCAGCAAAGGCCGTTCCTCTTCCCCACAAATCATGCCTTTTGTCCGCAAACTAGTGTGCCTTGCTTTAAAGTATAATTTTCATTTTTCATGCAGGTTCATACAGGGTTCAGCAAACACAGCGGCCAATGCCCTCTCTCGTTTCAACTTCCCGGTTTTCTTTCAGGTGATGCCAGACGCGGATCCATCAGGGGTCCCTCCACCCGCCCTCGAGACGCTGACGATGGATTGAGCAAGCATGTCAGAACGGCTAGATCACTCATCCATCATTCTTTATCCCTCAATACAGCCAGGAATTACAAGACAGGGTGGTAAACCTTCACACAATTCTCCCTCAGACACCCACAAGAACACCTGGACCGAACAACTTATGTCATGGCATTCCTGGCTTATTGTCACACAGACCTTCACCTATCTTTCAATACCATCAAATTATACCTTGCAGGGGTACAACATTTCTTCACTTCAGATCACCCAGCCAGCTAGTCCATATTTTCTTCTCAGGCCATCAAATCCACCCTCAGAGGGATCCAAAAGAACAGCAACAAGCCAGAGTCCCGTAGAAAACCAGTCACCGGGGCAATGTTCAGGGCCTTTTCCACCTCCCTAGACAATGATCCTTTCGGGCCATATAAAAGCATAGTGATCAAAGCAGCCATGTACCTCTGTTTCTACGGGTTCTTATAGCCTGGGGAATTCACCAGCTCTAGTGGACACGCAGGCCCCACTTCAGATCAATTGGTCTGGCAGCAGACGCATTGCACCCTATCACTCCCTTCCACCAAAACTTCTCAAGTGGGACCGCCAGTCAAAATTTGCTATTACCAGACCTTCAATGAATGGTGCCCGGTTGCCGTGTTCAAAAAACTACTCGCCATCTCAAAGGTTTCCACGCCAGGCAGCCCTCTCTTTCCCTTCAACTCCAAATATCTCACGGCTTCACAGTTCATTCACCATATCAGAACCTTAGCTTCTGGACTAGGGTTCGACGTCAAGGCCATCTCGGGACATTCATTTCGCATAGGGGCGGCCTCCGCGGCTTCAAGTCACGGAGTCCCAGCGAACGTCATCCAGAAAATGGGCAGATGGCAATCTTCCTGTTTCACGCACTACATTCCAAATCCGCGGGCCGAGATTGCCAAAGCCTTCACCAGCTTAGCTCTATGAGTTCCACATTTATCTTTCCTACCCGTTGATTTTTGCCCCTCATTTAGCTCGCACCCGGCCATGGCTTCCCGCACACCCCAGCCATCCATAGTTGACAGTCAAGTCATCCCTTCCCCCTCGGTTCTTCCACACGGTTCCCACCATAGCCAGGACCACAAGTAGTCAAGGCTGAAGCTCAGCCTGCGTTTGTGGGAGGGGCGAAGGAGGCCTATTTAGCGCCGCCTCACGGTCCCATCATGGACGCCGTGCTCTCACCCCTCCCGCCCTTCCCCTTTCTTCACCTCTCTCACCATCAGGCATGCCCCTCATTTAAGACACAGAGAGAAAATGCACCAAACAGATATAACACTGACTATGCTGGCAAGACATGAATGAAGGTATTAAAAGCTGAGATTTTTGCCAATATATTCCAGTCATGGAGATATCGGAGCCCATCATGCACCACATCACGGTTCTCAGCATGGCAAGGGGTCCTAACCGCTGCTCTAACTGTGGTGTGAACACGGTCTGAAGGTGATATAATTCTCTTGTGGTGCATGTGCCCCTCATTTAGCTCGCACCCGGCCATGGCTTCCCGCACACCCCAGCCATCCATAGTTGACAGTCAAGTCATCCCTTCCCCCTCGGTTCTTCCACAAGGTTCCCACCGTAGCCAGGACCACAAACATAATATGGAAAAACATAGCATAACAATAGCAGATAGCCTTAGGTCTGGGGTACTGCGTGTGCTACACAAGGTGTGTGCAGAGGATGCAGAGCAGTTGGGGGGTGTTCATGCTATTGCAGATGCTATTACTCCAGTTACTTCCAAAGCTGCAGTCACAATCCTACACTGTTGCCATATGAATTCTGCCAGAGTTGCATTCATGATTGCGATGCTGCAGCATGTCTTATACTTCAGTGGCATCCAGAGCTGCATTCACTATCATTCTAGTTTCCTGTTGAGAAGAAGTATTTTGTGAGAGGAGCTGCAAGGTCACAGGACAAAGAGAGGAACTGCAGGTGAGCTCTGCGTGTGACCCAAGGGCCTGTTCACACCTTGTTTTTGCTGTACATCAGGTTGATACATTTAGATATATAGTATAAAAAAACATACAGAAATGAATTCAATGTTGTGGTTTTTCTATCCTTTTTTTTAAGTATACTTTGATGCGCATACGTTTCAATGTGATCGTTACCATAAAACATATATTTGTGATTTTAAAAAAAAATAGATTTGAAGGTATTGAAATTTATACATTTAACAGATAAAAATATAGTTTTTTTTTTTACGTTTCCATCCGTCTCCCATTCACTGCAAGGTTAAAAAAAAAAAAAAGTATATGTTTCTATAGTTTTTTTTTGCAGGACAGGAAAGCGTGGTGTGCTACGTTATTCGGTCCTGCAAAAAAAGCTGTACAAAAACCTAAACAGTGAAAAACGGAGTCAAAAGTGTGAACTTTAGAACAATGACTATGTGGAGAAAAGTAGAAAAGGTGTTGATTAAACGATGCTTCATTCATTGATAAAATCTTCGGGCAGGAGCATACGGTGCTATTCGACACAGAGGTTGGCTGACAACCTGCCCCAAGTTAAAGGGACAGGTAGTTGAGGACCCAGTGCACTTGTTAGTGACACCCAGCAGTGCCATCTTATCTTCTGCTTTTTCTACTACCAACTTTAGAACAATGTTTGCCCAATTAATCTATGGGTCAAGCCATATGTTTCTATATGTGTTTTCTGTCTACAAACGTACTGCAAAAACGAGATGTGAACAAGTGCCTAATGCAGAGTGACTCATACTGAGATTCATCCAACAGTAATTTCCAGCAACCCCACACCTGGCACCCTGTGCTTTTCTGCCCCCACCTCACTTCCAGTGCTCTTCTGCCCCTCTCCCACACCTAACCTCCAGTGCTCTTCTTCCCCTCCCCCCACCTCATTTCCAATGCTCTTCTGCCCCCACCTCACTTCCAGTGCTCTTCTGCCCCTCCCCCACCTCATTTCCAATGCTCTTCTGCCCCCCACCTCACTTCCAATGCTCTTCTGCTCCTCCCCCACCTCACTTCCAATGCTCTTCTGCCCCCCACCTCACTTCCAATGCTCTTCTGTCCCTACACCACACCTTACCTCCAGTGCTCTTCTGCCCTCCCCCACACCTCACCTCCAATGCTCTTCTGCCCCCCCCCCCACACCTTACCTCCAGTGCTCTTCTGCCCTCCCCCACACCTCACTTCCAATGCTCTTCTGCTCCTCCCCCACCTTACCTCCAGTGCTCTTCTGCCCTCCCCCACACCTCACCTCCAGTGCTCTTCTGCCCTCCCCCACACCTCACCTCCAATGCTCTTCGGCCCCCCCCCCCCCACACCTTACCTCCAGTGCTCTTCTGCCCCCCCACACCTTACCTCCAGTGCTTTTCTGCCCTCCCCCACACCTCACCTCCAATGCTCTTCTGCCCCCCCCACACCTCACCTACAGTGCTCTTCTGCCCTCCCCCACACCTCACCTCCAATGCTCTTCTGCCCCTCCCCCACACCTTACCTCCAGTGCTCTTCTGCCCTCCCCCACACCTCACCTCCAGTGCTCTTCTTCCCCCACCCACATGTAGTGCCCTGGAGCAGGAGTACTGTGAAGTCTGGACATTTGTGTATATTTTCCCGTTTCCCTTATGCAAAGTTAAAATGTCTTACTTTATTTCTCTTGAAATGGTTAACATATACTGTTTATTACTGTGTTACTGCATTTTATATGTATGTTGTGAGATATATCTTTGTCATTTGCACTGTATTTATGATGCTCTGTGGAAAAGGTTAATGAATACTGAGAAACTGTTAGGACTTTAAATGAGAAGCTGGTAATTTTCCACAGCTGCCTTAGAGTTTAAAGAAGAGCATGTTTTGGAGGGAAAAACCCGACTTGTTTACCACCAAAAAGCAGACAGCTTGACCTTGTGACTGTCTGGTTTTAGCTCTGTTGTTATGTCTGGAAACTTGTTTTTGCCATTGAGTATCATTAAAGCTCTAATGCAAGTCTATAAGAGACGGAAAGTGTAACATTGTATCTGTTTGTGCTGAGCTTCTCCACCACACCCCTCCCACTAAAATATTCCAGTCTAGCTGGTATAGACCAAAAGCAGTTAGAGCCCCTAGTGTTCTGCAGTTAGGGACCAGTGCTTGGAGGGGAGACTCTGCCAGAATATTGAGTGACCAGAAGAAGACGCTGAGACGGGGATACTCTGCCACAGACCCTGGATCACCAGCCTTGGACCAGGGTACCAGCCTTCTGAAGAGAGAGAGGGACAGCTAGCTCAGGCCTTTCCCCAGCATCAAACCCTTCTTCTGCCAGGGAGGAGACTGGAGAAGCCAGCCCTATGCCTCGTCTCAGGGAGGAGACTGGAGAAGCCATCCCTATGCCTCGTCTCAGGGAGGAGACTGTAGAAGCCAGCCCTATGCCTGGTCCTAGGAAGGAGACTGGAGAAGCCAGCCTTATGCCACATCTCAGGGAGGAGACTGGAGAAGCCAGCCCTATGCCTGGTCCTAGGGAGGAGAGTGGAGAAGCCAGACCTATGCCTCACCTGTATTATTTTGTGCCTGAATTCCTCCAGTAAAGAAGCACCCTGGTTTAATGCAGACCCTGACTCTCTGGACCTATTTCTCATTTGGGTGCACCACGCCTTACCATCCCTTCCAGAGAGCAGCAACACATGGTGACACCTAGATGGTGTCAGGGGGCGTTGCATAGCGTTGGGGCCACCCCAAACCAGGCCACTGCACAAATATTACCACCAGTGCTCTTCTGCCAACTCTCCCCCCACAACTCACCTCCAGTGCTCTTCTGCCCTCCCCCCACACCTCCATTGCTCTTTTGTCCCAGTGTAGGGAGGAAGTTCTCTTCTGCCCCCCTCACCTCTAGTGCTCTTCTGCCCTTCCCCCATACCTCACCTCTAGTGCCCTTCCCCTCCCACACCTTACCTCCAGTGCTCCCCCCCACACACTTTACCTCCAGTGCTCTCCCCCCACACCTCCAGTGCTCTTCTGCCCCCCCACACCTCACCTCCAGTGCTCTTCTGCCCTTCCCCCATACCTCAGCTCTAGTGCTCTTCTGCACCCCTGCTCCCCACATCTTACCTCCTAGTGCTCTTCTACCCTGCCCTACACCTCTAGTGCTCTTCTGCCCCAGTGTGGGGAGGCAGTTCTCTTCTGCCCTCCACACACCTTACCTCCAGTGCTCTTTCCCCCCCACACCTCACCTCCAGTGCTCTTCCCCTCCCACAACTCACCTCTAGTGCTCTTCTACCCCTACACCTTAACTTCAGTGCTCTTCTGCCATCCACTACTTACTTCCAGTGCTCTTCTGCCCCCCACACCTTACCTCCCATGCTCTTCTCCCTCCCCTCACCTCCAGTGCTCTTCTGCCCCCCCCTATATCTTACCTCTAGTGCTCTATTGCCCTCCCCCACCTCACCTCTAGTGCTCTTTTCCACCCCCACCCCCCCACACCTCACCTCCAATGCTCTTCTGCCCTCCCCTCACACCTTACCTCCAGTGCTCTTCTGCCCTCCCCTCACACCTTACCTCAAGTGCTCTTCTGCCCACCTTACCTCTAGTGCTCTGCTGCCCCAGTGTGGGGAGGCAGTTCTATTCTGCCCCTCAAACCTTACCTCCAGTGCTCTTTTGAGCCTCACCTCCAGTTGTATTCTGCCCCAGT
This sequence comes from Bufo gargarizans, assembly GCF_014858855.1. NCBI lineage: Eukaryota > Metazoa > Chordata > Amphibia > Anura > Bufonidae > Bufo > Bufo gargarizans. The sequence goes on from NC_058083.1 coordinate 428,702,251, forward strand.
GTGGGGAGGCAGTGCTCTTCTGCCCCCAACCATCTCCAGTGCTCTTCTGCCCCGCACACCTCACCTCCAGTGCTCTTCTGTCCCCCACACCTCACCTCCAGTGCTCTTCTGCCCCCCACACCTCACCTCCAGTGCTCTTCTGCCAACCACACCTCATCTCCAGTGCTCTTCTGCCCCCCACACCTCACCTCCAGTACTCCTCTGCCCACCACACCTCACCTCCATTGCTCTTCTGCCCCCACACCTCACCTCCAGTGCTCTTCTGCCCCCTACACCTCACCCCCAGTGCTCTTCTGCCCCTCACACCTCACCTCCAGTGCTCTTCTGCCCCCCACACCTCACCTCCGGTGCTCTTCTGCCAACCACACCTCACCTCCAGTGCTCTTATGCCCCCACACCTCACCTCCAGTGCTCTTATGCCCCATGCCATGTCTAACTTCCAGCTTCTATCCACTATCATAATAGAGAGATCCCTGTGTGTCAGCAAAGGTTTTAACTACATATCCCATGATACTTTGCTCTGATATTACATGGTAGTGCTGGTCACGTGACATGCGCAGAAGCTCCAGTAGTCTGGAACAATCTAAGCAGTGAACAGGATGCAGGACCAGATGAGGCCCAGGAGAGGCTGCAGAGGGCACCATGCACAGTAGCATGCAGCATGTCACAGGCATTTTGAGTCACGCTCCCTGCGAGGAGGGGCAAGAAATAACTGACGCCAGAGCCGATCATCCAGATCCAGTTATATTCCATTTAATTTCAGATCCAAACATCCACATAATGAAACATAAATGTTGCGGGATCTGTGGTGTCGTCCTGCAGCGAAATAATTATCATTTGTCTTTTAAATAGAATGTGAAAAATACATAATCTCTTCTCATATATATATACAGCCTTCTATATATATATATGCGTCACTCGCACAACATCAACACGAAACGGCCAGAACCAAAGCTCACAGCGAATCTCACCCCGATTTTATCTGTTTCCCCTTAATTAAATAATTTACAATAAAATTACTATAATTATCTCAAGACGCTGAGCGCTGCTCCAATCTCCAGGTCAGCTGATCAGAAGGCGCTGGCGCCCTGCGGCGCAATCAAGTACTACGACAAACCTCTGGGGGTTTAAACAAAACAAGTCCACGTATCCAAACATAGCGGGCGGCGAACACTGCAGCGGACTGGAATAATGGGGGGCGGAGTACACTGGAATAATGGAGGGTGTGGTACACTGGAATAATGGAGGGTGTGGTACACTGGAATAATGGGGGGTGTGGTACACTGGAATAATGGAGGGTGTGGTACACTGGAATAATGGGGGTTCCCTGCAGAATGATAGGGGGCAGGAACACTGTGCTGGGGGGGTACACTGCATAATGATAGGGGGCAGGGTATACTGTGGAATAATAGGGGGGTACACTGCGTAATGTTAGGGGGCAGGGTATACTGTGGAATGTTGGGGGGGCGGGTTACACTGTGGAATGATCATAAGGGGCCGGGTACACTGGAATAATGGGGGGTTCCCTGCAGAATGATTGAGGGTGGGGTACACTGCAGATTGACAGGGTGTGGGTACACTGTGGAATATTGGAGGGCTGGGTACACTGTGGAATGATGGGATTGGGGTACACTGGAATAACTGGGGGTGGGGTACACTGGAATAATGGGGGTGGGGTACACTCCAGAATGACAGGGTGCAGGTACACTCCGGAATGATGGGGGTATACTGCAGAATGATCTGGATCTACAGACGTGCCAGTTTTCCCTGGGCAGGGGGTTCACTCATCTATAGGAGTCATGGTTAGGAGTCCTCCACAGGAGAAGCCAGAGATTCCCATTGCAGATGAACATTCAAGATCTGCTTATTTCCTGCTGTATTACAGCACCTGTTGTGTGTCAGTGTAACAGGACGCTGCTGCAGACAAAACATGGGATATTTTGGGACATTGCTTAGAAAATGTTTTAAAGGAAATCTCACTGATTCTGGACTATTATCTGCAGATTAGGAGGCCAGGTGACAATGTTTTATTTCCACCCCCTCCCCCGCTCTCAGCACCCAGAGCTGCACTGAAATACACTGTCAGGACTGCGGCGCTAACATAATGGAGAGGACTGTGCGCCTGAGCAGCAGTCCTGACAATGTACTCCAGCTCTGAGCGCTGACAGCGGGGGGCAAGGGGCAGAAGGAAAATACTAAAGAGGGATCCGGACTCTTTATCTGCAGGACAACTCGTGTCTTACTGCAGATAATAGTCCAAAATAAGGATGATGGATTCCGTTTAATATTTTCAATATAAAGTGGAGTCACTGTGTCCATACAATACTGATCCTGAGTTACATCCTGTATTATACTCCAGAGCTGCACTCACTATTCTGCTGGTGCAGTCACAGTGTACATACATTACTTATCCTGTACTGATCCTGAGTTACATCCTGTATTATACTCCAGAGCTGCACTCACTATTCTGCCGGTGCAGTCACTGTGTACATACATTACTTATCCTGTACTGATCCTTAGTTACATCCTGTATTATACTCCAGAGCTGCACTCACTATTCTGCTGGTGCAGTCACTGTGTACATACATTATTTATCCTGTACTGATCCTGAGTTACATCCTGTATTATACTCCAGAGCTGCACTCACTATTCTGCTGGTGCAGTCACTGTGTACATACATTACTTATCCTGTACTGATCCCGAGTTACATCCTGTATTATACTCCAGAGCTGCACTCACTATTCTGCTGGTGCAGTCACTGTGTACATACATTACTTATCCTGTACTGATCCTGAGTTACATCCTGTATTATACTCCAGAGCTGCACTCACTATTCTGCTGGTGCAGTCACTGTGTACATACATTACTTATCCTGTACTGATCCTGAGTTACATCCTGTATTATACTCCAGAGCTGCACTCACTATTCTGCCGGTGCAGTCACTGTGTACATACATTACTTATCCTGTACTGATCCTGAGTTACAGGAAGGTATGAAAGCAGCTCCGGATATGACTGTAGTGTAAGACATGACAGATTAGAATTCATGAAAGCAGCTCTGGATGTAAGCGGAGTGTAGACATGATAGGGCAGCACAATTGTCAGTGTAGTTACGTAGAGTGGTTGACATGACATAGCGATGGAGTTATGTGTGCAGCTCTGGATGTGACTGCAGTATAGAGAAGATGCAACAGTGTGTCCGTGCAGCTCTAGAAGTGACTGGAGTATATATTCTAGGGTCAGTAAAGTGTTTACTCAGTGACTCGGCTTCATGGAGACTTTTCTGGTTTGCCTTTGCCTCTGTTAATATATTAGAGATCATAGGTTACAGCAGAGGGGGTGCAGCGAAAGCTCCTCTGGGGACCCCCCATCCCATGTTATTGCTAATGCGCTTACATCCATCCAAGGACTTGATGGTCCTACTTATTGTTCTCCCCATCCTGTGTAGGACTGGAGGGGAACCATTACCTTCTGACTGTTTAACCCCCAGCTGCTACAGTAGTCGGCCGCTTTTCTCATAGACCAGGTACAGAGAGGATTGCACCCCCAGTAATAACGCTCAGGGGCCCTCTACCTGCCAGGATACTATCAGCAACATTCATCTCATGAATCTTTTGTTTTTCTGTTTCATACCATACTGGCCGCGCAGCAGCCGCACAGCCTCCTCTATACACCTGCTACTGTCTGTAGTCTGCTGACAGATGAGGAATATTCAGCAACTGTCCTGTAAACCCCACAGCAGCCGCACAGCCTCCTCTATACATCTGCTACTGTCTGTAGTCTGCTGACAGATGAAGAATATTCAGCAACTGTCCTGTAAACCCCACAGCAGCCGCACAGCCTCCTCTATACACCTGCTACTGTCTGTAGTCTGCTGACAGATGAGGAATATTCAGCAACTGTCCTGTAAACCCCACAGCAGCCGCACAGCCTCCTTTATACACCTGCTACTGTCTGTAGTCTGCTGACAGATGAGGAATATTCAGCAACTGTTCTGTAAACCCCACAGCAGCCGCACAGCCTCCTCTATACACCTGCTACTGTCTGTAGTCTGCTGACAGATGTGGAATATTCAGCAACTGTTCTGTAAACCCCACAGCAGCCGCACAGCCTCCTCTATACACCCGCTACTGTCTGTAGTCTGCTGACAGATGAGGAATATTCAGCAACTGTCCTGTAAACCCCACAGCAGCCGCACAGCCTCCTCTATACACCCGCTACTGTCTGTAGTCTGCTGACAGATGAGAAATATTCAGCAACTGTCCTGTAAACCCCACAGCAGCCGCACAGCCTCCTCTATACACCTGCTACTGTCTGTAGTCTGCTGACAGATGAGGAATATTCAGCAACTGTCCTGTAAACCCCACAGCAGCCGCACAGCCTCCTTTATACACCCGCTACTGTCTGTAGTCTGCTGACAGATGAGGAATATTCAGCAACTGTCCTGTAAACCCCACAGCAGCCGCACAGCCTCCTCTATACACCTGCTACTGTCTGTAGTCTGCTGACAGAAGAGGAATATTCAGCAACTGTCCTGTAAACCCCACAGCAGCCGCACAGCCTCCTCTATACACCCGCTACTGTCTGTAGTCTGCTGACAGATGAGGAATAAGACTGTCCTGTGAAACCCACAGCAGCCGGACAGCCTCCTCTATACATCTGCTACTGTCTGTAGTCTGCTGACAGATGAGGAATATTCAGCAACTGTCCTGTAAACCCCACAGCAGCCGCACAGCCTCCTCTATACATCTGCTACTGTCTGTAGTCTGCTGACAGATGAGGAATATTCAGCAACTGTCCTGTAAACCCCACAGCAGCCGCACAGCCTCCTCTATACATCTGCTACTGTCTGTAGTCTGCTGACAGATGAGGAATATTCAGCAACTGTCCTGTAAATCCCAAAGCAGCCGCACAGCCTCCTCTATACATCTGCTACTGTCTGTAGTCTGCTGACAGATGAGGAATATTCAGCAACTGTCCTGTAAACCCCACAGCAGCCGCACAGCCTCCTCTATACATCTGCTACTGTCTGTAGTCTGCTGACAGATGAGGAATATAAATGTCCTATAAACCCCACAGCAGCCGCACAGCCTCCTCTATACACCTGCTACTGTCTGTAGTCTGCTGACAGATGAGGAATATTCAGCAACTGTTCTGTAAACCCCACAGCAGCCGCACAGCCTCCTCTATACACCTGCTACTGTCTGTAGTCTGCTGACAGATGAGGAATATTCAGCAACTGTCCTGTAAACCCCACAGCAGCCGCACAGCCTCCTCTATACACCTGCTACTGTCTGTAGTCTGCTGACAGATGAGGAATATTCAGCAACTGTTCTGTAAACCCCACAGCAGCCACACGGCCTCCTCTATACATCTGCTACTGTCTGTAGTCTGCTGACAGATGAGGAATATAAATGTCCTATAAACCCCACAGCAGCCGCACAGCCTCCTCTATACATCTGCTACTGTCTGTAGTCTGCTGACAGATGAGGAATATTCAGAAACTGTCCTGTAAACCCCACAGCAGCCGCACAGCCTCCTCTATACATCTGCTACTGTCTGTAGTCTGCTGACAGATGAGGAATATTCAGCAACTGTCCTGTAAACCCCACAGCAGCCGCACAGCCTCCTCTATACACCTGCTACTGTCTGTAGTCTGCTGACAGATGAGGAATATTCAGCAACTGTCCTGTAATCCCCACAGCAGCCGCACAGCCTCCTCTATACATCTGCTACTGTCTGTAGTCTGCTGACAGATGAGCAATATTCAGCAACTGTCCTGTAAACCCCACAGCAGCCGCACAGCCTCCTCTATACATCTGCTACTGTCTGTAGTCTGCTGACAGATGAGGAATATTCAGCAACTGTCCTGTAAACCCCACAGCAGCCGCACAGCCTCCTCTATACATCTGCTACTGTCTGTAGTCTGCTGACAGATGAGGAATATTCAGCAACTGTCCTGTAAACCCCACAGCAGCCGCACAGCCTCCTCTATACATCCTGCTACTGTCTGTAGTCTGCTGACAGATGAGGAATATTCAGCAACTGTCCTGTAAACCCCACAGCAGCCGCACAGCCTCCTCTATACATCTGCTACTGTCTGTAGTCTGCTGACAGATGAGGAATATTCAGCAACTGTCCTGTAAACCCCACAGCAGCGCACAGCCTCCTCTATACATCTGCTACTGTCTGTAGTCTGCTGACAGATGAGGAATATCAGAACTGTCCTGATAAACCCCACAGCAGCCGCACAGCCTCCTCTATACATCTGCTACTGTCTGTAGTCTGCTGACAGATGAGGAATATTCAGCAACTGTTCTGTAAACCCCACAGCAGCCGCACAGCCTCCTCTATACATCTGCTACTGTCTGTAGTCTGCTGACAGATAAGGAATATTCAGCAACTGTTCCTGTAAACCCCACAGCAGCCGCACAGGCCTCCTCTATACACCCTGCTACTGTCTGTAGTCTGCTGACAGATGAGGAATATTCAGCAACTGTTCTGTAAACCCCACAGCAGCCGCACAGGCCTCCTCTATACATCGCTACTGTCTGTAGTCTGCTGACAGATGAGGAATATTCAGCAACTGTCCTGTAAACCCCACAGCAGCCGCACAGCCTCCTCTATACATCTGCTACTGTCTGTAGTCTGCTGACAGATGAGGAATATTCAGCAACTGTTCCTGTAAACCCCACAGCAGCCGCACAGGCCTCCTCTATACATCCGCTACTGTCTGTAGTCTGCTGACAGATGAGGAATATTCATCAACTGTCCTGTAAACCCCACAGCAGCCGCACAGCCTCCTCTATACATCTGCTACTGTCTGTAGTCTGCTGACAGATGATGAATATTCAGCAACTGTCCTGTAAACCCCACAGCAGCCGCACAGCCTCCTCTATACACCTGCTACTGTCTGTAGTCTGCTGACAGATGAGGAATATTCAGCAACTGTCCTGTAAACCCCACAGCAGTCCGCACAGCCTCCTCTATACACCTGCTACTGTCTGTAGTCTGCTGACAGATGAGGAATATTCAGCAACTGTTCCTGTAAACCCCACAGCAGCCGCACAGGCCTCCTCTATACACTGCTACTGTCTGTAGTCTGCTGACAGATGAGGAATATTCAGCAACTGTCCTGTAAACCCCACAGCAGCCGCACAGCCTCCTCTATACATCTGCTACTGTCTGTAGTCTGCTGACAGATGAGGAATATTCAGCAACTGTCCTGTAAACCCCACAGCAGCCGCACAGCCTCCTCTATACACCTGCTACTGTCTGTAGTCTGCTGACAGATGAGGAATATTCAGCAACTGTCCTGTAAACCCCACAGCAGCCGCACAGCCTCCTCTATACACCTGCTACTGTCTGTAGTCTGCTGACAGATGAGGAATATTCAGCAACTGTCCTGTAAACCCCACAGCAGCCGCACAGCCTCCTCTATACACCTGCTACTGTCTGTAGTCTGCTGACAGATGAGGAATATTCAGCAACTGTCCTGTAAACCCCACAGCAGCCGCACAGCCTCCTCTATACACCTGCTACTGTCTGTAGTCTGCTGACAGATGAGGAATATTCAGAAACTGTCCTGTAAACCCCACAGCAGCCGCACAGCCTCCTCTATACATCTGCTACTGTCTGTAGTCTGCTGACAGATGAGGAATATTCAGCAACTGTCCTGTAAACCTCACAGCAGCCGCACAGCCTCCTCTATACACCTGCTACTGTCTGTAGTCTGCTGACAGATGAGGAATATTCAGCAACTGTCCTGTAAACCCCACAGCAGCCGCACAGCCTCCTCTATACATCTGCTACTGTCTGTAGTCTGCTGACAGATGAGGAATATTCAGCATCTGTCCTGTAAACCCCACAGCAGCCGCACAGCCTCCTCTATACACCTGCTACTGTCTGTAGTCTGCTGACAGATGAGGAATATTCAGCAACTGTCCTGTAAACCCCACAGCAGCCGCACAGCCTCCTCTATACACCTGCTACTGTCTGTAGTCTGCTGATAGATGAGGAATATTCAGCAACTGTCCTGTAATCCCCACAGCAGCCGCACAGCCTCCTCTATACATCTGCTACTGTCTGTAGTCTGCTGACAGATGAGGAATATTCAGCAACTGTCCTGTAAACCCCACAGCAGCCGCACAGCCTCCTCTATACACCTGCTACTGTCTGTAGTCTGCTGACAGATGAGGAATATTCAGCAACTGTCCTGTAAACCCCACAGCAGCCGCACAGCCTCCTCTATACACCTGCTACTGTCTGTAGTCTGCTGACAGATGAAAAATATTCACTAACTGTCCTGTAATCCCCACAGCAGCCGCACAGCCTCCTCTATACATCTGCTAATGTCTGTAGTCTGCTGACAGATGAGGAATATTCAGCAACTGTCCTGTAAACCTCACAGCAGCCGCACAGCCTCCTCTATACATCTGCTTCTGTCTGTAGTCTGCTGACAAATGAGGAATAAAACTGTCCTGTGAACCCCCGCAGCAGCTGAAGGTTGTGCTGCATGTGTCCTGAGGATGTGGATAAGTCCAGTAGAATCCCCAAAGCCAGATGGTTCAGTGTGGTTAAAAAGTGACTGCTGGTGCCTGAATTTAGTGAGTTATTTTCCATGAGCTCAGTGGAAACTTTGACTGCCTAAGTGACCCACTGTCTCCTAGATTTGTCTACCTGGCTTGTGAATTCTACCCTTACGGCTCCGGTTTTGGGGTACAATGTGGGGTACACTTATCTTCACACATGACAGACATACAGACACTATCTGCAGGGTCAGTCCAGAGACTTTTTCTCTAGAACCTCTTTGGAGGAGCTCCTGGAGTAGGGCTCGAAGGCTGAGGAGCTGAGGTATCGTGCCGAAAGTTCCTGGAGGTTTCCTGCCATTGTAAGGGGGTTAGATGTCAACCGGTTGGCTACTGAACCCAGTAGAGATGGCACTGGCATGCTGAAGATGCTGTGTCCAGTGGGGGAGGTATGGAGTCCAGACTGGTGAGGCGGTGTGCTGGTAACATTATGGTGGGATGGGGCCCCATGGTCAGAACTGCTTGGGGCCCTTAAAGCACCTGTGGCACAAGCAGGAATTAATCCAGGCAAACCAGGAGGTGACAGAAGGCGACCTTGTTCCAGAAGTCTGAGCACACTACAGGTGGCAGCCGTCTCTGAAACCACCGACCTCAACTCTGAGTCCTTCCCCTGGTCCTTCTTCTGCTTTGTTCTACGGTTCTGGAACCAAACCTTCACCTGCGAGTGAAGAACAAGATCAGAAATAAGGTACATGGATGGAAAGACAGATACATAGACATTGGGGTACCTCAGGGGTCAGTATTGGGCCCTATTCTCTTCAATATATTTATTAATGATCTTGTAGAAGGCTTGCATAGTAAAGTATCAATTTTCGCAGATGACACTAAACTGTGTAAAGTAATTTACACTGATGAGGACAGTATACTGTATATATACTACAGAGGACAGTATACTGTATATATACTACAGAGGACAGTATACTGTATATATACTACAGAGGACAGTATACTGTATATATACTACAGGGGACAGTACACTGTATATATACTACAGAGGACAGTATACTGTATATATACTACAGAGGACAGTATACTACTACAGAGGGATCTGGATAGACTGGAGGCTTGGGCAGATAAGTGGCAGATGGGGTTTAACACTGATAAATGTAAAGTTATGCACATGGGAAGGAAAAATGCAAGTCAACCGTACATACTAAATGGTAAAACACTCGGTAACACTGACATGGAAAAGGATCTAGGAATTTTAATAAACAGCAAACTAAGCTGCAAAAACCAGTGTCAGGCAGCTGCTGCCAAGGCCAACAAGATAATGGGTTGCATCAGAAGGGGCATAGATTCCCGTGATAAGAACATAGTCCTACCACTTTACAAATCGCTAGTCAGACCACACATGGAGTACTGTGTACAGTTCTGGGCTCCTGTAAACAAGGCAGACATAGCAGAGCTGGAGAAGGTCCAGAGGAGGGCAACTAAAGTAATAACTGGAATGGGGCAACTACAGTACCCTGAAAGATTATCAAAATTAGGGTTATTCACTTTAGAAAAAAGACGACTGAGGGGAGATCTAATTAATATGTATAAATATATCAAGGGTCAGTACAGAGATCTATCCCATCAGCTATTTATCCCCAGGACTGTGACTGTGACGAGGGGACATCCTCTGCGCCTGGAGGAAAGAAGGTTTGTACACAAACATAGAAAAGGATTCTTTACGGTAAGAGCAGTGAGACTATGGACTCTATACTGTAAGAGCAGTGAGACTATGGACTCTATACTGTAAGAGCAGTGAGACTATGGACTCTGTACTGTAAGAGCAGTGAGACTGTGGACTCTTTACTGTAAGAGCAGTGAGACTATGGACTCTATACTGTAAGAGCAGTGAGACTATGGACTCTTTACTGTAAGAGCAGTGAGACTATGGACTCTATACTGTAAGAGCAGTGAGACTGTGGACTCTTTACTGTAAGAGCAGTGAGACTATGGACTCTATACTGTAAGAGCAGTGAGACTATGGACTCTTTACTGTAAGAGCAGTGAGACTATGGACTCTATACTGTAAGAGCAGTGAGACTATGGACTCTTTACGGTAAGAGCAGTGAGACTATGGAGCTCTCTGCCTGAGGAGGTGGTGATGGTGAGTACAATAAAGGAATTCAGGAGGGGCCTGGACGTATTTCTGGAGCTTAATAATATTACAGGCTATAGCTACTAGAGAGGGGTCTTCCTCTGGATCAACTTGCGGGATAACAGGCCGAACTGGATGGACAAATGTCTTTTTTCGGCCTTATGTACTATGTTACTATGTTACTATGTTACATTAAATAGATAGGTAGATAGATGAGATACATAATAGATAGGAGCCAAGTAGATATATACATAAATACATAGATCAATAGATAAAGATTGATAGATTATAATAATGGGAAGATAATACTGATGGTAAATAGATAGGTAATAGATAGTGTGCTGTCCCAGCTAATGGCTCTCATTTAGAATCCATCATAATTGTACTGTTATCCACTATACTCAGTGTACTTTGCTGCCATCTAGTGGCCATTGTTTTATTTGGTTTATAAAGTTATCTATGGTTGTAATTCTTTGTCATTCATCTTGTAACTCCTCCTCTTCTGTGAGCTTGCATGCTGTGTCCTGCAGTCTTTTCCGGTCTGTCATGCATCTCAGAGCTGGAGAGAGGATTTTCCTTTGACCTTTTTCATTGTTTTTCAATGTACATTCAAAAAATTACCTAAAAGGCAGATCCATTGCAACTCCCTCACTGGAATTCTACATGTAACTGGTGTTACTAGAGGACTGATTACAGTGAGATCACTTTCTTCGTTATAGAAGAGACTGCCACTCACACTCATCAGAGAGTTCTCTCACATATATCGGTGGAAAATTAGTCAAAAGTCTACAGCGTCTGCATGTACACACATGGTCTTTGAGCAAGCTGCAGTACTAGTAGTACCTTTCTGACAAAAGCATGTCCACAAAAGGCTCTGTGGCTTCCTCTGTCACTGGACCAAAATAAATGCATCAGGTTTCTGATAACTCAGATGTAGGAAGCAGAGTCCACGCCTAATCTAGAGCAAAATGTACCATCTAAGAGCAATTCATGTGGGTCATACAGAGGAAAATCTTGCTGCAGCACGGGAGTGACTAACTAATAAGGACAACACAAGCTCCAGGATCTGCATAACCTTCTAAAGGGACTGGAACTGGCTAAATCAGACCTCCATCAACCTCGATACTGCTCTAGGTGTGAATCCAGTGGTGTCCAAACTACCACATAGCATGCAAGAAAAATGGGCACCAGGGCTCCAGGTACAGAACAGAACAAAGCTTTGATAAATTTATCAGTGACTAAGCTTGGAAGAAGAATGATCCAGACAACTTGATGAACCTACTCATCATAGCTTCATCAAGTTGTGAGCTTCATCATCATTCTTTAAGTATGATAGCACAACAAATAAATAACGAGTTAAGGCGAACGATGTTCCACTTACAGCACCTCCCACCTCTGATGCTCCTGCTTTTGAAGAAAGGGACTGCCGTTATATGTGCCCTATCCACAAAAATCTCACCCTCCTAAGGCATGTTGTGGGCTCAGGCTTAGACTAGCAAAGGAACCTCTAACACCAGGTTCTTCTGCACTGGAATGGAATTCTATTAGCTTTTCACATGATGCTGACCTTCTGGAACAAGACGATTGGGAAGATGGATATGTAAGTTTGGTTGAAGTTGATCGATTGAATTATACTTCTTGCAAATGGGCAATGTGGAGTCCTGCCTTATCCTTGGCATCTTGCACTAAGGCATCATTTTTTTTGGAGTACAATATTTCTCGCAGCTAGCTCTGCTGAGACTGTGCTTGGTGTGCTCAAGGAGCTTGAGTGTCTTAAGTGTTGCGCCTCTTCAAACCCCATTGCAAAGCACTGTAAAGCTGCCATTAAGTGTACTGAATGGTGACAGACATGTTTCAGCTATGCATCTTACCCCACCTTCCGATAACTCACAACCTTCCTCAGCATCTAACTCTGTTAGAAAACATGGAAGAGGACCTACAATATCAATATCCAATGTGGGGACTCACTCTTGTAGTCTGGACAAGCGGACGCAGTATAGAGGCAAAGACCAGTTTATAACTCAAAAACTTCAGTGTTTATTCACACTTGTTGCAAGTACACAGTACGACAGTTCATTTGCAGCATTGGTGTTAGTTCACACCCAGATAGCTCAAAAAAGCAAAACAGTCACCTTTTGTCCTTGGTGTTAATCCACACCTGACCGGCATAGCTCAGAACAGAGCAGTCCTGCCGGATTCAGGCCCTCAGCCTGGCACAAGGCTCAGATCCTAGTACAGAGATTGCCAGAGAGAGATAAATCCTCCACATCTGACACTGCTGGCTGTTTTTTATAGGCCTGACCAAACCCGGTCTGGAACGTGGGGAGTAGTCACCCACCCAGCACTTTGACTACTCCCAGTAAGAGCCGTCCCGGATCAGCTATTTACAGCCATACTAAATAGCAAAGTGTCAAACAGCAACTGCTGCTGACACATGATAACTGGCTCTTACTCCACCGAGGCCAGGAACCTCAGTGACACATACCTATAATCCACGATGATTCCTTGTACCTTCTTACACCAACTACAATCAATTTCTCCGCTTCACGCGTGAAAGAATGTGGGAAACAGACTGTTCTAAAATGCTGCCCTAAGGTATATCTGGTCAAAGTCTGCCCAGAAGGGCAACCTGAGAAAGCCACCAGAATGTATCTTACACGAACAAAGCAACAGATCTCTAGCCAAACCTAAATTCTTTGAGATCTTTGATATAAAGCGGTACGAAATACCATACAACCTCAACACCTGCTCTGGTCAAGATTTTCGGCAGAAGGGCCACTGAGTACATTGTCTCCTCAACCAAGGGAAATACCCACATACCCTTACCAACGTTATCTGAATGTGACCAATTACTAAATGGAAAAGAAATTCTTACTCCAGAAGCTGCACATCATCATCACCCCACTGAAGGCACCTAGCTAATGAAATTCTTCTCATGGACATGAATGCCGATATTCTAATCTTACTCAGGAGAGACATTCTGAGAGTCCATAATGTGCACTAACAATTCAATGGTCCAAAAGATCCCCCCCCCCCCCCCCCCCCCCCCCCCATCGACACAGAGACTTGATTTAGGTTGAATTGTTTGTCCCTCTTGACAAAAGGTTAATACTGATCTAGAGGGATCCTCACACAAAGAGTATAATAGTGTGCCTCATGACTTTAGAAGTCTTCCTAACTATCTCCCCATGAAACAATCTCTAGTGTTTGATGAAGGGAGCTTCGAAATGTAGATCTGAAGCCGCTTCGTTGAAAACTTAATTTGAATGCTGTATGGAGATCTGTCTTCAGAATCAAATGTATGGGCCACCGAGGTGAAATTCGCCATGTTCAAAGTCTTGCATGACTTAGTTGAATAACTTTGGACTTCGATTATGCAACTTGAAAACCATTTTAAAACTGGGATCTGAAGTCAGCTTCGGCACCCAGGTACCAGCTGGTACCAAAGCCGACTTCGGATCCCAGTTTTAAAATGGTTTTCAAGTTGCATAATCGAAGTCCAAAGTTATTCAACTAAGTCTCATGAGACTTCGGATAAAGCAAATTCCACCTCTGTGAATCCCATACATTTGAATGCTGTGCGGAGACAGGTCTATGATCTGAAACGCACTTCGCTCAACACTAATAATCCCACATACAAGGAGAGGCAAGCCTTACACACTTGGAAGTCTTGTAATCAGATTGTGATCAAACCAGTTGACACGGGTGGCGGAGCAGTCTTTATGAACGGGATGCCTATGTCCGTTAGGTTCTGTGATTACTCTTTGATATTATTATAATGTTTTGTGTAAAGATCCCTCTAAATCTATTTTAGAGGACTACCAATCTCTTGTCAAGTGGGCTGGAAAATCTTGTCTACTTACTAAACAAGGTCACCACTTATAGATTATCTATTTCTTGCCAAAGGTACACAAGTCCCTGGGTAACGCCTCGGGGAGACATATCATTTCTGGGATGGGGTCTATTACCTCTTCTCTATCTCATTTCGTAAATCTACACCTTCAACCATATGTTCTCCAGCTTCCATCTTATCTCAGAGATTTTTCACATCTGATTGTATTACTACAGTCCTTTTCTTGTCCTGATGTATCAGCATTGTCCCTCATATCTCTCATGAATTGGGCCTACAGACGTTTAGAAGCACTCTCCAGCTATCAGGAGTGATCTTGGAGCTACAGACTCCATTCCTTTTAGAGCTATGGAATTTATCCTAACTAATAACGTATTTACCAGCATGCAGGGGGTGTGCGATGGGCTTGCCCCCCAGTTATGCCAGCCTGTTCATATGGCGTTTTACACAGTATTACACTTCTCACATTGGTTTATACCGTTGCTTCATCGATGATTTGCTTTTTTGTCTGGCTAGGTACAGAAGAGGAGGCTGTGGAGCAATACCTCAATAGTGATGATTGGGGCCAGTGGCTTCACTCCTGCTTATTCTACTGAGGGCATACATTTCCTTGATTTAGAGATTTTTAGGGGCGATAACAGTACTATACTTACCCAGACTTTCTTTGAAAGTGTTGATGACAGCATCTACGGATGTGGTAGCGTTAACACTCATGCTTTATGAGACGTGTTATCTAAACTAAATGCGCTAAGCAAACACCTTCAATGACTTTTGTTTCAAGATAACACATGAGTTAAGAAATTTAAGTTAAGAGTTTGTGTTAAAAGGCTACTTTCACACCAGCGTTTTTGTTTTTCGGTATTGAGTTCCGTCACAGGAGCTCAATACCGGAAAAGACTGACCAGTTTTATCCTAATGCATTCTGAATGGAAAGCAATCTATTCAGGATGCATCAATTCAGTCCCTCTTACGTTTTTTGGACGGAGAAAATACCGCAGCATGCTGCAGTTTTCTCTCCGGCCAAAAATACTGAACACTTGCCGGAATGCCGGATCCGGCAATCATTTACATTGAAGTGTATTAGTGCTCGATCCGGCATTAAGTGTTCCAGCAAAACGGGTCTGGCTTTCCGGTCTGTGCATGCACAGACCTTTAAAAATGCCCCAAAAATTTATACCGGATCCATTTTTCTGGAAGACCTCGGAGAAACGGATCCGGTATTTCTGACAAATGCCATCCGTTTGCGTCCGGATTAGCGACTGAACTGCCCCCGGAATCCTCTGCTGGAAGTGTTAAAGTACTCTTAACCCTGCTAAATCTGTACATTAAATTTGATGGTGACCATTATGCACTATAGCTAAATAATGTCCCATGTAGCCAAGTCGGAAGGAACTGCTCCAGAGGGGATGACTTCTACACACTCAAACATCTCCTTGATAAAGGTTATCCTGAGCAGACTGTTCATTCAGCATTGCAGAAAGCTAGTCGGCTAGCCCAAACCAATTGCCTTACACCCAGTGCAAATAAGAAAGCCTCCCCATCATACCAGCGCAGATTTATTACCACCGACTCCTCTGCACATAAACTAGTGAGAAGCATCCTGGCTAAACACTGGCCTATTCTACTTAAAAACACCATCCTGAAACCTTTAGTCCTACTTGACCTGGTACCATCTTTAGGAAAGCACAAATGTGAAGGGAACAGTAGCACCTGGCACCTGTAAACCCACCTATAAAGAAATAGCTGCTATTAGTCCATCCAGTAGGCCAGTGACTCCTGGCTGCTATAAATGCAATAGTCCCAGATGTGCTTGCAATGCATTTGCAAATGGACCTCCAGACGTAAACTGCACCCCTCTATTGGACACCATAAGCAGTGGAAACCCAGAGACCCAGAAGATATGATCAATAAACGCCAGCTGACTGGCTGAAGGTAATCTGGGCAGAAGGAAAAAATGAGCCAGATGACTGTTCATCATTGGAAGAGGTCAAGTCCACAGCTATATGCTGCCAAGGAGCCTCAGGAATAGGAAAATTACAAAGAAGACCAGAGGGCCTTGGTTTCAGGGTCTTGTTCTGAGCGCAGGTGGTGCAAGCAGAAATTAAGTTCCAGATATCCTCAAACATTGAAGACCACCAATAATAACGAGAGATTAAATTTGCAGTTTTACGTTGACCAGGATGCCCAGCTACCTTGGAACCATATCCCCAAGACAAAACCAGTTTTCTCACAGAGTCAGGAACATATGACTTTCTAGGGGGAATGTTCTTCAGTCAAGCAGGATCAATCATGTACTGCATCTCTTGATCAGTGGGATCAAAGATTCTTTACAGGTGGTCAGATTTAACATTCTTATACACAGAACAGAAGTGCAGAAAAAAATCAAATCGGGTGAAGAATAATGACCATAGGGCCTCTCAAGGATTAAGTCATTGTCTGTAAATAAGTCAAATTTTCATGATCAGTGTAGGTCACTACAGGATGACTAGCCCACCCCAGCAGGTACCGCCATTCTTTCAGAGCCACTTTGATGGTCAGCAATCTCCTATAGAGTAATTCCTCTCAGAAGCAGAGAAATTGACTTTCAGGGCCTCTGTATGGAGGCCACGACTAGCCCGAGCATCCAGCAAGGCAGGGGTCATGTCTGGAACACATATTCCAGTCAAAACCTAGTTTTGATTTACCTTTCCTTATTGGTCACCCCCCTTGGGAGGGGTTAGCTCCTACCATCAGTGTTAGTTCTTCAGCACAAACTGCATTGCAGCTTCATTCTTTCAAGGTGACAAGAATCATGAAGACATGGGACCCTCTGCACTCCCTGCATCATCCCCACCACCTGTGTCATCAGCAAGGTCCAGATTCTCTCGTTCACCTGAACGCCTGAGCCCCAGCCCGGTATACAGGACACAGGTCAAGAGGCAAGAAGCCTGCTAGAAGAGATAAATGGCCGCCGGACAGGCAGATACCGGAGCATTTCTCCTGGTCCCCTCCACATCAGGTCTAGTATGTCCCCCATACACGCACTTCATACGTTTCAAAGGCTTTATCGACAATTACATGACATTTATGCAAAGAGTCAGTATTTGCAGTGTTGGCCCTTCTTTTTCAGGATCTCTGCAATCCGACTGGACATGCTCTCAATCTACTTCTGGGCCAATTCCTGACTGATAGCAACCCATTCTTTCATAATCACTTCTTGGAGTTTGTCAGAATTAGTGGGATTTTGTTTGTCCACCCGCCTCTTGAGGATTGACCACAAGTTCTCAATGGAATTAAGATCTGGGGAGTTTCCAGGCCATGGACCCAAAATGTCAACGTTTTGGTCCCCGAGCCACTTAGTTGTCACTTTTGCCTTATGGCACTGTGCTCCATCGTGCTGGAAAATGCATTGTTCTTCACCAAACTGTTGTTGGATTGTTGGAAGAAGTTGCTGTTGGAGGGTGTTTTGGTGCCATTCTTTATTCATGGCAGTGTTTTTGGGCAAAATTGGGAGTGAGTCCACTCCCTTGGATGAGAAGCAACCCCACACATGAATGGTCTCAGGATGCTTTACTGTTGACATGACACAGGACTGATGGTAGCGCTCACCCTTTCTTCTCCGGACAAGCCTTTTTCCCGATGCCCCGAACAATCGGAAAGAGGCTTCATTGGAGAATATGACTTTGCCCCAGTCCTCAGCAGTCCATTCACCATATTTTCTGCAGAAGATCAATCTGTCCCTGATGGTTTTTTTTGGAGAGAAGTGGCTTCTTTGCTGCCCTTCTTGACACCAGGCCATCTTCCAAAAGTCTTCGCCTCACTGTGCGTGCAGATGCGCTCACACCTGCCTGCTGCCATTCCTGAGCAAGCTCTGCACTGGTGGCACTCCGATCCCGCAGCTGAATCCTCTTTAGGAGACGATCCTGACGCTTGCTGGATTTTCTTGGACGCCCTGAAGCCTTCTTAAAAATAATTGAACCTCTTTCCTTGAAGTTCTTGATGATCCTAAAAATTGTTGATTGAGGTGCAATCTTAGTAGCCACAATATCCTTGCCTGTGAAGCCATTTTTATGCAACGCAATGATGGCTGCACGAGTTTCTTTGCAGGTCACCATGGTTAACAATGGAAGAACAATGCTTTCAAGCATCACCCTCCTGTTAACAGGTCAAGTCCGCCATTTTAACCCAATCAGCCTGACATAATGATCTCTAGCCTTGTGCTCGTCAACATTCTCACCTGAGTTAACAAGATGATTACTGAAATGATCTCAGCAGGTCCTTTAATGACAGCAATGAAATGCAGTGGAGAGGTTTTTTTGGGGATTAAGTTAATTTTCATGGCAAAGAAGGACTATGCAATTCATCTGATCACTCTTCATAACATTCTGGAGGATATGCAAATTGCTATTATAAAAACTTAAGCAGCAACTTTTCCAATTTTCAATATTTATGTAATTCTCAAAACTTTTGGCCACGACTGTAGATAGGATGGTATTATGTTTACCATTACAAAAACTGACAAACTTAAAAGGCCTCCTGTCCCAAGTCCTGTCTTCCAAAAATGTTACCCTTAGACAGGTTCAGTCCCTGCTAGGGCATCTCACATTTGCTAGTAGGGTGCTTCCTCTGGGCAGAGCATTTTGCCGCAGGCTGTCCCTTGCTACTAAGGGTGTAAAGCACCATCTTTCAAGCAGGACCTTTCAGCGTGGCACTCCTTTCTCTCAGAATGTACTGGCGCCTCTTGCTGGCAGGAGCCTGAGATCCCAAATACCCATTTAGAACTCTTTACAGATGCAGCGGGCAGCACAGGCACGGGGGTACTGTAACGGGGTGCCGAAGGCGCACTCAGTCTCCCATCAGCCGCAGACCTGCTGCTTAGCTTCTGGAGCAAGGATCTGTGTTTGACCTCGTTCCCAGGGCGGCTTTGCTATCTGGGAGGCTCCCTACATCTTGGTCTGCTTTGAGCGCTGATCTGATCACTCGGTGCTCGAGTGGTTGGTCTGTCGGTCATGTGACACTGGCCACGTCACATGACCCTCACTCCCCACTATAAATACAGGCAGCCTGCTGGCCACAGGTTGCCTGTTAATTTAGGTTCCTGGCAGTTGTTGGATACCTGTGTACTTACCTGATCCTGTTCCCCGATGATCCTTTGCCTGCTCCTCCTGTACTGCTCATCCTTCCTGGTATATTGACCTCGGATTCCACCTGACTATTCTTTGCAGACTCCTTTGGTACTTCTCGACTCTCCTGGTATTTATGACCCCGGCTTCTCCTGACCTTTCTTTGCTTATCCCTCTGTACTGCATTGTCATCTTGGTTTTGACCCGGTGCGTTCACTCTCCGTTATTTGTCTTGTCTGTCCTTCCCGCACGTATTCTAAGTTAGGGACTGCCGTCCAGTTGCCCCTGTCATCAGGACTCGTGAGGCAAGTAGGCAGGGCCAGGGGTGAGGGTGGAGCGCAGTGGTCACTATCCTCCCCCCTGTGTGTGTGTGTACGTGACCATTACAGGGGGGCTACTTTCAGGGTGAATGGTTTGCTACAGCATGGCCACAGTCGTGGGAAGGGTCACCATTGCTCTGTAATCGGACATGTCTGGAACTCTATCCCATAGTTGCAGCGGTCAAGGTTTGGGGAGAGGAGATGAGAAAAAGATGCATAGTATTCTAGACAGACAATATTAACGTGGTAGACGTCCTGAATAGGTCTACCTCATCCTCTCTTCCAGTCCTCGCCCTACTGCGCCATTTCATCCTTCATTGCCTAGAGCTAAATCTCTGGTTTAAGGCAAAACATGTTCCCGGGGTATGCAATGATTTAGCTTCCAGAAGGCTCTGCAGACTGCACTGCCACCTGCTTATGGAACATCGTTTCAGAGAATTGCTGAACCTGGTGAAGCAATCCAAGGCTCCTACCACCTTCCGATCCTATTACAGTACCTGGCTCCGATAGCTCGATGTCGCAAACAAGGAACAGGGAATGCGGGATCATCATAGCAGAGTCATTGCCACTCTAGGTCTATTGGGGGCCGGGCGGTCTCAAGGAGCCTCTAGGGCGGCAGCCGCTAAGACTCTTCCCGCACTAGCCTATCTGTGTCAGTTAATGGATAGTGAGGAGCGGCAGGGGTGATATTCGAATTTGCGATATTTAGCAAATATTTTTTAGAATATTCGTTGAATATTTGCGTATTCGACTATTCGTTATGTTCTAAATTTTTCATTTTTTTTACTGGAAAATCGGCAAGGTAATGACTGCGTAATATGCGAATATTACACGATCAATACAGGAGTGTGTTAAAAACAAATATATAGCACTATAGAATATAGTTCTATATATTCGTTTTTTAGAATATTCGGCATTTTTTTCCATCTGAATTTGATTCCTCCCTGCTCAAGTTGCTTGTTGAAAATAACGAATATTCTACAAAACTAATATATAGCACTATATAAGAAATATTAGCGAATTCTCGAAGTTGTGATATTTGCGATAAATATTTAAAATTTGAATATTCGTGCTCAACACTATTAATGCAATGGGAGGGAGTACATTTCCATTTCTTGGTTAAGATTAGAGTTGAGCGAACACCTGGATGTTCGGGTTCGAGAAGTTCGGCCGAACTTCCCGGAAATGTTCGGGTTCGGAATCCGAACCCGATCCGAACTTCGTCCCGAACCTGAACCCCATTGAAGTCAATGGGGACCCGAACTTTTCTGTACTAAAAAGGCTGTAAAACAGCCCAGGAAAGGGCTAGAGGGCTGCAAAAGGCAGCAACATGTAGGTAAATCCCCTGCAAACAAATGTGGATAGGGAAATGAATAAAAATAAAAATTAAATAAATAAAAATTAACCAAAATCAATTGGAGAGAGGTCCCATAGCAGAGAATCTGGCTTCACGTCACCCACCACTGGAACAGTCCATTCTCAGATATTTAGGCCCCGGCACCCAGGCAGAGGAGAGAGGTCCCGTAACAGAGAATCTGGCTTCATGTCAGCAGAGAATCAGTCTTCATGTCATAGTAGAGAATCAGGCTTCACGTCAGCCACCACTGCAACAGTCCATTTTCATAAATTTAGGCCCAGCACCCAGGCAGAGGAGAGAGGTCCCGTAACAGAGAATCTGGCTTCATGTCAGCAGAGAATCAGTCTTCATGTCATAGCAGAGAATCAGGCTTCACGTCACCCAGCACTGTAAGAGTCCATTTTCATAAATTTAGGCCCAGCACCCAGGCAGAGGAGAGAGGTCCCGTAACAGACAATCTGGCTTCATGTCAGCAGAGAATTAGTCTGCATGTCATAGCAGAGAATCAGGCTTCACGTCACCCACCACTGCAACAGTCCATTGGCATAAATTTAGGCCCCGGCACCCAGGCAGAGGAGAGAGGTCCCGTAACAGAGAATCTGGCTTCATGTCAGCAGAGAATCAGTCTGCATGTCATAGCAGAGAATCAGTCTGCATGTCATAGCAGAGAATGAGGCTTCACGTCAGCCACCAATGCAACAGTCCATTGTCAGATATTTAGGCCCAGCACCCAGGCAGAGGAGAGAGGTCCCGTAACAGAGAATCTGGCTTCATGTCAGCAGAGAATCAGTCTGCATGTCATAGCAGAGAATCAGGCTTCACGTCACCCAACATTGGAACAGTCCATTGTCAGATATTTAGGCCCCGGCACCCAGACAGAGGAGAGGTTCATTCAACTTTGGGTAGCCTCGCAATATAATGGTAAAATGAAAATAAAAATAGGATTGAATGAGGAAGTGCCCTGGAGTCCAATAATATATGGTTAAGGGGAGGTAGTTAATGTCTAATCTGCACAAGGGACGGACAGGTCCTGTGGGATCCATGCCTGGTTCATTTTTATGAACGTCAGCTTGTCCACATTGGCTGTAGACAGGCGGCTGCGTTTGTCTGTAATGACGCCCCCTGCCGTGCTGAATACACGTTCAGACAAAACGCTGGCCGCCGGGCAGGCCAGCACCTCCAAGGCATAAAAGGCTAGCTCTGGCCACGTGGACAATTTAGAGACCCAGAAGTTGAATGGGGCCGAACCATCAGTCAGTACGTGGAGGGGTGTGCACACGTACTGTTCCACCATGTTAGTGAAATGTTGCCTCCTGCTAACACGTTGCGTATCAGGTGGTGGTGCAGTTAGCTGTGGCGTGTTGACAAAACTTTCCACATCTCTGCCATGCTAACCCTGCCCTCAGAGGAGCTGGCCGTGACACAGCTGCCTTGGCGACCTCTTGCTCCTCCTCTGCCTTGGCCTTGGGCTTCCACTTGTTCCCCTGTCACATTTGGGAATGCTCTAAGTAGCGCGTCTACCAACGTGCGCTTGTACTCGCGCATCTTCCTATCACGCTCCAGTGCAGGAAGTAAGGTGGGCACATTGTCTTTGTAGCGTGGATCCAGCAGGGTGGCAACCCAGTAGTCCGCACACGTTAAAATGTGGGCAACTCTGCTGTCGTTGCGCAGGCACTGCAGCATGTAGTCGCTCATGTGTGCCAGGCTGCCCAGGGGTAAGGACAAGCTGTCCTCTGTGGGAGGCGTATCGTCATCGTCCTGCCTTTCCCCCCAGCCACGCACCAGTGATGGACCCGAGCTGCGTTGGGTGCCACCCCGCTGTGACCATGCTTCATCCTCATCCTCCTCCACCTCCTCCTCATCCTCGTCCTCCTCGTCCTCCAGTAGTGGGCCCTGGCTGGCCACATTTGTACCTGGCCTCTGCTGTTGCCAAAAACCTCCCTCTGAGTCACTTCGAAGAGACTGGCCTGAAAGTGCTAAAAATGACCCCTCCTCCTCCTCCTCCTCCTCCTGGGCCACCTCCTCTTCCATCATCGCCCTAAGTGTTTTCTCAAGGAGACATAGAAGTGGTATTGTAACGCTGATAACGGCGTCATCGCCACTGGCCATGTTGGTGGAGTACTCGAAACAGCACAACAGGGCACACAGGTCTCGCATGGA
This sequence comes from Bufo gargarizans, assembly GCF_014858855.1. Classification (NCBI taxonomy): domain Eukaryota; kingdom Metazoa; phylum Chordata; class Amphibia; order Anura; family Bufonidae; genus Bufo; species Bufo gargarizans. The sequence continues at coordinate 428,725,713 of NC_058083.1, forward strand.
GGCCCAGTCATTGGTGGTGAAGTGGTGCTGTTCTGTAGTGCGACTGACCCGTGCGTGCTGCAGCTGAAACTCCACTATGGCCTGCTGCTGCTCGCACAGTCTGTCCAGCATGTGCAAGGTGGAGTTCCACCTGGTGGGCACGTCGCATATGAGGCGGTGAGCGGGAAGGCCGAAGTTACGCTGCAGCGCAGACAGGCGAGCAGCGCCAGGATGTGAACGCCGGAAGCGCGAACAGACGGCCCGCACTTTATGCAGCAGCTCTGACATGTCGGGGTAGTTGTGAATGAACTTCTGCACCACCAAATTCAGCACATGCGCCAAGCAAGGGATGTGCGTCAAATTGGCTAGTCCCAGAGCTGCAACGAGATTTCGCCCATTATCGCACACCACCAGGCCGGGCTTGAGGCTCACCGGCAGCAACCACTCGTCGGTCTGTTGTTCTATACCCCGCCACAACTCCTGTGCGGTGTGGGGCCTGTCCCCCAAACATATGAGTTTCAGAATGGCCTGCTGACGTTTACCCCGGGCTGTGCTGAAGTTGGTGATGAAGGTGTGTGGTTGACTGGATGAGCAGGTGGAAGAAGAGGAGGAGGAAGCCGAGAAGGAGGAGGTGGCAACAGGAGGCAAAGAATAATGCCCTGCGATCCTTGGCGGCGGAAGGACGTGCACCAAACAGCTCTCCGCCTGGGGCCCAGCTGCCACTACATTTACCCAGTGTGCAGTTAGGGAGATATAGCGTCCCTGGCCGTGCTTACTGGTCCACGTATCTGTGGTTAGGTGGACCTTGCCACAGATGGCGTTGCGCAGTGCACACTTGATTTTATCGGATACTTGGTTGTGCAGGGAAGGCGCGGCTCTCTTGGAGAAGTAGTAGCGGCTGGGAACAACATACTGTGGGACAGCAAGCGACATGAGCTGTTTGAAGCTGTCTGTGTCCACCAGCCTAAATGACAGCATTTCATAGGCCAGTAGTTTAGAAATGCTGGCATTCAGGGCCAGGGATCGAGGGTGGCTAGGTGGGAATTTACGCTTTCTCTCAAATGTTTGTGAGATGGAGAGCTGAACGCTGCCGTGTGACATGGTTGAGACGCTTGGTGACGGAGGTGGTGGTGGTGTTGGTGGTACATCCCCTGTTTGCTGGGCGGCAGGTGCCAACGTTCCTCCAGAGGCGGAGGAAGAGGCCGAGGCGGCAGCAGCAGAAGAGGCCGAGGCGGCAGCAGCAGAAGAGGCCGAGGCGGCAGCAGCAGAAGAGGCCGAGGCGGCAGCAGCAGAAGAGGCCGAGGCGGCAGCAGCAGAAGAGGTAGCAGGGGGAGCCTGAGTGACTTCCTTGGTTTTAAGGTGTTTGCTCCACTGCAGTTCATGCTTTGCATGCAGGTGCCTGGTCATGCAGGTTGTGCTCAGGTTCAGAACGTTAATGCCTCGCTTCAGGCTCTGATGGCACAGCGTGCAAACCACTCGGGTCTTGTCGTCAGCACATTGTTTGAAGAAGTGCCATGCCAGGGAACTCCTTGAAGCTGCCTTTGGGGTGCTCGGTCCCAGATGGCGGCGGTCAGTAGCAGGCGGAGTCTCTTGGCGGCGGGTGTTCTGCTTTTGCCCACTGCTCCCTCTTTTGCTACGCTGTTGGCTCGGTCTCACCACTGCCTCTTCCTCCGAACTGTGAAAGTCAGTGGCACGACCTTCATTCCATGTGGAGTCTAGGACCTCATTGTCCCCTGCATCGTCTTCCACCCAGTCTTGATCCCTGACCTCCTGTTCAGTCTGCACACTGCAGAAAGACGCAGCAGTTGGCACCTGTGTTTCGTCATCATCAGAGACGTGCTGAGGTGGTATTCCCATGTCCTCATCATCAGGAAACATAAGTGGTTGTGCGTCAGTGCAGTCTATGTCTTCCACCGCTGGGGAAGGGCTAGGTGGATGCCCTTGGGAAACCCTGCCAGCGGAGTCTTCAAACAGCATAAGAGACTGCTGCATAACTTGAGGCTGAGACAGTTTCCCTGGTATGCATGGGGGTGATGTGACAGACTGATGGGCTTGGTTTTCAGGTGCCATCTGTGCGCTTTCTGCAGAAGACTGGGTGGGAGATAATGTGAACGTGCTGGATCCACTGTCGGCCACCCAATTGACTAATGCCTGTACCTGCTCAGGCCTTACCATCCTTAGAACGGCATTGGGCCCCACCAAATATCGCTGTAAATTATGGCGGCTACTGGGACCTGAGGTAGTTGGTACACTAGGACGTGTGGCTGTGGCAGAACGGTCACGTCCTCTCCCAGCACCAGAGGGTCCACTAACACCACCACGACCATGTCCACGTCCACGTCCCTTACTAGATGTTTTCCTCATTGTTATCGTTCACCACAACAACAAAAATATTATTTGGCCCAATGTATTGTATTCAAATTCAGCGGGATATAAATTTGAGGCCTAGTATTTAGGCGCTGGGTGACCGGTATAGATTTACTGACAGAATTAGACTTGGAAATGCACAGTAGCGGGTGTGTGAAGTTATTCTGAATGACCCTATGTGCACCTTCAATATTATATACCCTTTTAGGGATAGATTTCAAACAGCTCTGATATAGCAGAAACCACTAAATTATGAAATTGCTAAATTGGGAATTGTATTTCAACCCAGAACAAAAACTGTGCTTTGACGGACACTAAATAACTTGCCCAGCCACAACAGGACAGCGGTAACGACAGATTTAGCTGGATATAAACTTGAGGCCTAGTATTTAGGCGCTGGGTGACCGGTATGGATTTAGTGACAGAATTAGACTGGGATATGGCCAAAAAATAACCACACTATTGCTGGTTAAATGCACTTGGTGTGACAGCTTGACCAACCACACTACTGAGGGTTAAATGCACTTGGTGACGGGCGCAGCTTGCCCCTGATGTAGTATATGGCCAAAAAATGAACAGACTATTGCTGGTTAAATGCACTTGGTGTGACAGCTTCACCCTGATGTAGGAATTAGCCAAAAAACAACCACACCATTGAGGGTTAAATGCACTTGGTCGCAGCTTGTGCTGGCGCACCACAAGACACAAAATGGCCGCCGATCACCCCAGAAAAAAGTGACTGACAAACGGTCTGGGCAGCCTAAAAACAGTGAGTAATTGAATTTCAGCAGCTCAATGACCCACAGCTGCAGATCGATCTCTGAATGAAGTCCTTTGGAGGAGTTAATCTGCCTAATCTCGCCCTACTGTCGCAGCCGCAACCTCTCCCTACGCTAATCAGAGCAGAGTGACGGGCGGCGCTATGTGACTGCAGCTTAAATAGAGGCTGGGTCACATGGTGCTCTGGCCAATCACAGCCATGCCAATAGTAGGCATGGCTGTGACGGCCTCTTGGGGCAAGTAGTATGACGCTTGTTGATTGGCTGCTTTGCAGCCTTTCAAAAAGCGCCAAGAAAGCGTCACAAAAGCGCCAAGAAAGCGTCAAAAAGCGCCAAGAAAGCGACGAACACCGAACCCGAACCCGGACTTTTACGAAAATGTCCGGGTTCGGTTCCGTGTCACGGACACCCCAAAATTCGGTACGAACCCGAACTATACAGTTCGAGTTCGCTCATCCCTAGTTAAGATGCTGCCCTGTTCACAACCTCCATCAATATCTAAGTATCAGACCCCCCACAAAAGGCTCACTATTTATTCACGGGGACGCCTCAGCCCTTTCCTTATAGCAATGCCGCCACATTCTGGCAGCCTGTTGTACCCGGGCAGGGCTGTAAAAATGCCTCTTCACTACGCATTCTTTTCGGATAGGAGCTGCCACCACGGCTTTTCTATACGATTTGTCTGAAATAGAGATAAAAAAATAAAAAATAGGTGGTTGGAAATCTATCCGATACAAATCCTATGTTCGTCCTAACCTTTTGTCATTTTAGGAACACCGCCGCTTCTGGTGTGGATCGTGGGACATTCTTTCGCGTACTGGGCCAGCAAGCGAGCAGCTGTGAGGCGTAATGGCCATAACTTAGGACTCCCTCTGTCTCCAGCAGAGGTGAGATGGAGGGGCATCAGGGGACTGCGTTGGTCCCAGATTTACCCAGAATTAACCCACATACGGGATATCTGTCCTTCCCCCTTCATTCTCATCGTACATGCCGGGGGAATGACCTGGACTCTCAGAAGAATGTCCAATTTATGCGCACCCTAAAATCAGATTTGGATGTTGTGCCTTAGTTGAGGGCGTTTCGCTGGTTTGGTCGGAAATAGTTCCCAGATCTACCTGGCCTGTGGCTAAAAACTATTTTGCCATGGAGAAGTGCCGTAAAAAACTGAATATGGGCAGCGCCGCGTTTGTCTGCCCATTAGACATAGGGTGATTGAGAGGGGTGGTAATTCTTTAAAAAGATAGGATGGCGTCCATGTGAACCTTATAGGCCTAGACATACTGCATATGGACTTTCAGAATGGTTCTGACCTCGTGGGGCCGTCTCTCGGGTTAGGTTTAACCTTCAAGACGTTGGCGGGGTTTTGAGGCCAGAACCTGTGGCATTTGGGGAGTTAATCCTGAGAGGTGGTACCCCACGGGTTCATCTCTCGGTTGCAGACTCTTGGAAGTTGGGTTATAATATTGTGCCCGCAGCGGCTCGCATATCGTTCTCGGAGTTATGTTATTATTCAAAAAGCTGTGGCCAGTTTAAATCCCACGAGTGTCCGCTTCTTCTTTTGGGTGCGCCACGGTTTTAGTAAAATCCATAAAGTCTATTAAGTATTGTGTTTGGCTGTCGCCTGTATGTGATGCACCCAATTCGGCGGTCAGGACTTGGAGAAGAGCCTACACAGATGGTATATAGTATAATAGATGCAGTGTGTACAGATATATACTATATACAGCAGTGTACTGATATGTGAGGTACGAGGTATAATAGATGCAGTGATATATAGTATATATGTGAACCGAGAGCAAGGCAGGTGGTATGACTCCGCAACCAGAAAAGAGTGCGTACGCAGAAGTCAAGATTAAGAAAATTGCATTTACTATCAATTAATAAAAGCAGGTTAACAATAAAACAGTATGAACAATTCAAGTCAAATACTACAACAATTTCCACCTTTGCTGTGTCCGTGTTCGCGGTGCGGACACTAAGGAATAGCAGTCCCAGGAACTATCCCTAACTGACCCTAACTTTCAAGCGGGTGCGCACCCCCCTTATCCCAGTGGTCCAAGTGGACCTCTTACAGTTTGTGGAAGTGCACGGTGGGGCCCGATGTCGTCCTTTTCCTTTATAACCAGCGCAGGATCCGCAACAAAGAAGTCCTCCCCAGCAGGCCGGAAAACCAGATGGATATAATCCAGAATTTTACAGTGACTGTCCGGTACCTCGACAGCACTGTGAGTCTCTTTACTGTTTGGGGCAATCCACTCAGCCCAATGTCAGCTCCACAGGTTAGCTGCTGCACACAGTCCTTTTTAACTTGGCTTCACTAAATGCACGGTCTCTTTATACTCCATCCGTCTCTAGATTGAAGTTCACACAGCTTGGCTGCACAGGAACGTCCTTTAGTATCTCCAAACACGTCTTACACAGCACAGAACTTGCTTTCTATCTAGCCAAGATGGCAGCCGTTATAGTTTTAATCCCTCTTCCTCATTCTTCCTGCTCACACTGAGGCAGGCTGACATCATAAGGGGCGTGTCACTTCAACACTTAACTGCTGTTTTAAAGAGCCACTATCACATTAATACACTTTCTCTATGGTAAACTCCAATGCAAATTGGTCCTATGCTGCCATCTACTGACCAAACGAATACTGCAGGCATTTACATTTATCTGTATTACTGGAATAGCATTATACATTACATACATTAAATTTTAACAGTTTACCAGGATAACGAAACTTAGACACATTACATGACTGTTTCTTACATATTCCCCCCCACTTTAAGATTGGCAGTCCCTGCCAATGACTGAATATCCAGAGGGCTGTACTCTTATATGTAGAGTGGTAATGTACCGTTGTATGGCAGGCCAAATAAACTCGTCCTGCGCATACCGAACAGGGGGAATGCCAGCATTTGGTCTAGTGGTGCGTCTGAGAACCACTGGTATACTCTGGGGTACTGTAGCCATCATAGGGGGCACAGGCTGGGGGCACACTAGTCACAGGTGGAACATCCTCAGGAGCGGGGATTGGCCAACAATCATCCTCATCATCGTAAGCCCATTCCACACCACCAGTCTCGGACTGTGGGAGCTCGTTGACATTATCAGTTCCATCACAATTTGCTTCTTCAGATTGACACAGGCGCAACATATTTCTGTGAAGTACTCGGACACAATCAGTTCCTTCCTTCTGAACTTCGTACACAGGCCCATTTGCATACTTGCGGGCAACTACACGATATGGCACAGCCTCCCACCTGCTTTCCAATTTTCCTTGAGGCTTCTTGACACGTACCAGCACCAGGTCACCTGGCTGCAATGGTGCCCTTTGCACCGGGGTCTTATCAGGATGAGAATTTTCTTGCAGACGCTGTCGCACCAATCGATGAACTGTCTCAAGTCTCTGTCGGTGTGCTCGCACCCAGGAGGCTGGATCTCTTGGAGGGAACCCATCCACATCATTTAACTGTAACTCTCCGACACTTCGCCCAGACCGTCCAAAGAGGAGAGTATAAGGAGAATACCCCGTTGTAGAATGGACCTGATTGTTATAGGCCCACACCATCTCAGACAAGAACTGAGGCCACTGTAACTTCTTGTCCTCCTCCAAAGTCCGCAACATCTGTAGCAGAGTTCTGTTGAATCGTTCGCAGGCTCCGTTTCCTTGGGGATGGTATGGAGTCGTGTGCGACTTCTTTATCCCGTAGATACGTTGAACTTCTTTCATTACATGTCCCTCAAAGCAAGACCCTTGGTCAGAGTGGATGCGTTGTGGACACCCGTACACTCGGACGAAATCTTGTCATAGGGCTCGAGCTGCTGAATCAGTGGTCTGGTCCTTGGTGGCGGTCACCACCGCAAATTTGGTGAAGTGGTCCACCATTACGAGGCAGTACTTGTGCCCACTGTTGGATGGGCCCACCATTAGGTAGTCTATCATGACGATCTCTAAAGGTTCCTGGGTCACTATGGTTTGCAGGGGAGCTCTTTGTTCTATTGCCTTATGGATCTCACAAGTTCGACATCTATGACATACTTCTTCGACCATTTGACGGAGAGCTGGACAGTAAATCAGTCGCTGTAGCCACCGAAAGGTCTTCTCATGACCAAAATGTCCATTTTTATTATGAGCCTCAAGAGCCAATGATTGAGCCAGTTCACTAGGCACTACGATTTGGTAACAAATGTCGATTTCAGAAGGCAGATATACCTTTCGGCATAGCACTCCATTTTTCATCTCTAACTTTTCCCACTGACTCAGGACTAATAGCATTTCACGGGTCAGTCGTTCTCTTTCCTCTTTACAGGGCTTCTTGCCTTTCTCAACACACTTGATCATTTTCGCCAGCCCCTCATGGGCCTGCTGTATTTGCACCCATTCCTGTAGTGAGGGGCCAAAGAAAGGAGCCGTTTTGGTCCCTTCCAGTGCACACTGCATAGCAGTGACCAAGGCTTGTGAAAATCTGCTGAAGTCAGGCATCTCCACATGCTCCAACTCATGATCCACGTCTCCGCTGGGGGCCTGGGTAGTTACCCTAGAAAGTCCATCGGCATTTTGGTTCTCCGTCTTGGACCGATACTTAATGCGGTAATTGAACTTAGACATTCGGGCTATCCACCTCTGCTCCAAAGCCCCGAGCTTGGCATTTTCCAGGTGAGCCAATGGGTTATTGTCAGTCAGTACTAAGACTTCAGCTCCGGTCAAATACTCAGAGAATTTCTCAGTCATGGCCCATACCAGTGCCAACAGTTCTAACTTGAATGAACTATAATTGTCAGGGTTTCTCTCAGAATCTCGTAAGGATCGGCTGGCATACGCTATGACACGCTCTTGGCCATCCTGGAACTGAGATAGCACCGCTCCGAGACCATACAGGCTTGCATCGGTATATAGCTGGAAGGGCAAGTGATAATCAGCATACGCCAAGATTGGGGCCGTTGTAAGAGCATCCTTCAATGCCTGGAAGGCGTGTTCCTGTTCAGGGCCCCATTTCACGGACCGGTTCTTCGGACCCCCGGCGGTGCCTCGTAGGAGAGCATTAAGTGGCGCTGCTACTCTAGCAAAGTCCTTAATAAACCGTCGATAGTAGCCGGCTACTCCCAGGAACGCCCTCACTTCTCGCAGGGTAGTCGGTGTCGGCCAGTCTTGAACAGCCGCTATCTTGTCCCTTGACGGCCTCACCCCTTCTCCTGATACACAATGACCCAAGTAATCAATTTCAGATTGGAACAACCGACATTTACTGGGTTTCAGTTTGAGCCCATGTTCCCGCAATCGTTGAAATACTTGTCCCAACTGGCGGAGATGGTCCTCAAAGGTTGCAGAGTACACTATAATGTCATCCAAGTAGATGAGAGTGAATTCAAAGTTGAAGTCACCAAGACATTTCTCCATCAATCGTTGAAACGTTCCAGGTGCATTTGTCAATCCAAAGGGCATCCGGTTAAATTCGTATAGTCCCATGGGCAAGATAAAGGCTGTCTTTTCCTTATCTTTCTCGGCCATTGGCACCTGCCAATACCCACTAGCCAGGTCTAGTGAGGAGAAGTAGCGGGCTCTTCCTAGTGCTGAAAGGGACTCCTCAATCCGAGGTAAGGGGTAGGAATCTCGTACGGTGCAGGTATTCAACTTTCGATAGTCTACGCAAAACCGAATGGACCCATCTTTCTTCCTTACTAGTACCACTGGAGCTGCCCAGGGACTTTGGCTTTCTTGAATGATCCCATTCTGCAGCATCTGGGTCAACAGTTCTTTCACCTCCTGATACATCTGTGGAGGAATTTGTCGGTAGCGCTCTCTGATTGGAGGGGTGTCTCCTGTGGGAATCTCATGGTAGATCCCTGTTGTACATCCAAAATCTTCAGCATGACGTGCAAAGGTTGTGCGGTTTTCCCATAACAGTTCATCTACCTTCCGGATCTGTTCCAGAGAACACAAAGAAGTCTCTATCTTCATCTGTTCTCGAATTGCACCGCCATTCCATTTAGGGGTGGGGTTCTCGCCTTCCCCCATTCACCTCGTTCAGCCGGCCTCAACTGCATCGGGGTCGCTTTCCTCACTTCCTCCGGAGTCACATAGAGGTTAGCCAGCAGCCTTCCTGGGGCTAGGTCTACACTCTGATCCTGAGTGTTCACACATCGGAGGGGTACTCTCCCATTGCGGACTACTGCCAAGGAACGGGCTACTAGTGGATCAACACTTCTTCCGGCTGTCGGCAGTGGTTCTATCAACACAGCTATGCCCTCTAGTTTCCTACAGGTGCCTACAGGCATGGACACTATCATCTCCCGTCTGGGTGGCAACGTAACTTTTGTATGCAGAGGGACCGAAATTCGAGCAAGAGGACACTGTGCATCTGAACTTTTCTGTAAGCCACATATTCGGACCAGCCGCTGGAAGGCCGTTTGAGTAGGCCGATGGCTAGTGGTTTCTCTCCAATAACCGTGACCTTTCTTTTCAAAGAGAATCTGATCCAATTCTTTTAACACATTCATCCCCAAGATGACAGGGACCTTTACTTCATGTGACTCCTGTACTACCACAATGCCTTTCTTGCCTAGATCTTGGCCACATAATCTGACATTCATCCAGGCCACTCCCACCACCGGTACTGGTAACTGATTAGCTGCGACCACTCGTATAAATGTACGGGGATCATATTTCACATGTCGCTGAAAATACCGTTCGTAACAGTCTCTACTCAGGGTCGTTACTTGGGAACCCGTGTCAATCATCCCGGTAACCGGAATACCTTCCAATTCCATCTGTATGATGGGACTTGCAGCGATCAGATCCTCTTCAGGGCATTCTCCTCTCATAGTCTCCTCAGTTTCCCCTACTGCCCGCCCTACTGCAGCAGGGGATTTCATATTAACGGCGGTCTCTCATAAGCTTGTCGCTGCTCTGGACATCTAGCAGCAATGTGGCCCACGCGTCCACACTCCCAGCAGCGTATTTCCCGTCGCTCTGGCCATCGGTTTGGACCCCTTCGGTAAGCCCCATCGTTCTCTCCTGAGAGTTGTACTACATTATTGGGACCCCTTTGGTAGGTCCTATCCTCATCCCTCCAGTAGGGTTGTGGGTGATGCTGACCTTCTTGGTATGAACGGCCCACCCCTTCGTCTCTAGTTTTCTGGAGGCCTGCAATTCTCATAGAGTTCTCATTACAATTGGTTTGTAGGTGTTCCATTTGCTCTTGCAATTTCTGCATTACTGTAAGTATCTCTTTAACTGTCCCTTTTTCCACTGTTTCTGGGCCAGAGCTAGCCCCCTGCGACAATGTAACTCCAACTGCGGTCTGAGGCTTCTGAACCATACTATTGGCACGTGAGATGGCCTCCACCTGTACGTCATGAAATTTAGCATCAGTCTCCCGTCGTATAAAGTCCTGCATAGCAACAGTCAAGCTGCCATCACGGATCCCCAGAACAAACTGGTCACGGAGTGTCCGATCAGGGTTACAGAAGGCTGGTGAGCCCCCTCTTTCCTTCCCTTGAATATCTCGGAGCAGTTCTTGTAGGGCATTTGCATACTGAGGGAGACTTTCATTCTCCTTTTGTACCCTCTGAAAGAACCGTGCCTGCAGGGACCCCAGCAATGCGGTTTCTCCATAAATAGTTTCTAGAATCTGGACAACTTGCTCAAATGTCTGTCTTTGTTCAAATGGCCGCAATATCACTGTAGTCTTAGCGTCTCCTTGTAATGTCAATATGGCTAGCTCTACTAGTACTTCTGGTGCGGTCTGGTACATGCGCTGTACCATTCGTATCTGTTCTGCCCACACACTCATAGACATATTATTGCCATCAAACTTTGCTAACTGACTCATTACAGCCCCTGCTGGCATTCTTCCTCCAGCACCATCCCTCCTAACGGGTGCGTCGCCGTCCATTCTGGTAGGCGGATCCTGCCGACTACGCCAATTTGTGAACCCAGAGCAAGGCAGGTGGTATGACTCCGCAACCAGAAAAGAGTGCGTACGCAGAAGTCAAGATTAAGAAAATTGCATTTACTATCAATTAATAAAAGCAGGTTAACAATAAAACAGTATGAACAATTCAAGTCAGATACTACAACAATTTCCACCTTTGCTGTGTCCGTGTTCGCGGTGCGGACACTAAGGAATAGCAGTCCCAGGAACTATCCCTAACTGACCCTAACTTTCAAGCGGGTGCGCACCCCCCTTATCCCAGTGGTCCAAGTGGACCTCTTACAGTTTGTGGAAGTGCACGGTGGGGCCCGATGTCGTCCTTTTCCTTTATAACCAGCGCAGGATCCGCAACAAAGATGTCCTCCTCAGCAGGCCGGAAAACCAGATGGATATAATCCAGAATTTTACAGTGACTGTCCGGTACCTCGACAGCACTGTGAGTCTTTTTACTGTTTGGGGCAATCCACTAAGCCAAATGTCGGCTCCACAGGTTAGCTGCTGCACACAGTCCTTTTTAACTTGGCTTCACTAAATGCACGGTCTCTTTATACTCCATCCGTCTCTAGACTGAAGTTCACACAGCTTGGCTGCACAGGAACGTCCTTTAGTATCTCCACACACGTCTTACACAGCACAGAACTTGCTTTCTATCTAGCCAAGATGGCAGCCGTTATAGTTTCAGTCCCTCTTCCTCATTCTTCCTACTCACACTGAGGCAGGCTGACATCATAAGGGGCGTGTCACTTCAACACTTAACTGCTGTTTTAAAGAGCCACTACCACATTAATACACTTTCTCTATGGTAAACTCCAATGCAAATTGGTCCTATGCTGCCATCTACTGACCAAACGAATACTGCAGGCATTTACATTTATCTGTATTACTGGAATAGCATTATACATTACATACATTAAATTTTAACAGTTTACCAGGATAACGAAACTTAGACACATTACATGACTGTTTCTTACATATACAGCAGTGTACTGATATGTGAGGTACGAGGTATAATAGATGCAGTGTGTACAGATATATAGTGTATACAGCAGTGTACTGATATGTGAGGTACGAGGTATAATAGATGCAGTGTGTACAGATATATAGTATATACAGCAGTGTACTGATATGTGAGGTATGAGGTATAATAGATGCAGTGTGTACAGATATACAGTATATACAGCAGTGTACTGATATGTGAGGTACTAGGTACAATAGATGCAGTGTGTACAGATATATAGTATATACAGCAGTGTACTGATATGTGAGGTACAAGATATATTAGATGCAGTGTGTACAGATATATAGTATATACAGCAGTGTACTGATATGTGAGGTACGAGGTATAATAGAGGCAGTGTGTACAGATATATAGTATATACAGCAGTGTACTGATATGTGAGGTATGAGGTATAATAGATGCAGTGTGTACAGATATATAGTATATACAGCAGTGTACTGATATGTGAGGTATGAGGTATAATAGATGCAGTGTGTACAGATATATAGTATATACAGCAGTGTACTGATATGTAAGGTACGAGGTATAATAGATGCAGTGTGTACAGATATATAGTATATACAGCAGTGTACTGATATGTGAGGTATGAGGTATAATAGAGGCAGTGTGTACAGATATATAGTATATACAGCAGTGTACTGATATGTGAGGTATGAGGTATAATAGATGCAGTGTGTACAGATATATAGTATATATACAGCAGTGTACTGATATGTGAGGTACGAGGTATAATAGATGCAGTGTGTACAGATATATAGTATATACAGCAGTGTACTGATATGTGAGGTATGAGGTATAATAGATGCAGTGTGTACAGATATATAGTATATACAGCAGTGTACTGATATGTGAGGTATGAGGTATAATAGATGCAGTGTGTACAGATATATAGTATATACAGCAGTTTACTGATATGTGAGGTATAATAGATACAGTGTGTACAGATATATAGTATATACAGTGTACTGATATGTGAGGTACGAGGTATAATAGATGCAGTGTGTACAGGTATATAGTATATACAGCAGTGTACTGATATGTGAGGTATGAGGTATAATAGATGCAGTGTGTACAGATATATAGTATATACAGCAGTGTACTGATATGTGAGGTATGAGGTATAATAGATGCAGTGTGTACAGATATATAGTATATACAGCAGTGTACTGATATGTGAGGTACGAGGTATAATAGATGCAGTGTGTACAGGTATATAGTATATACAGCAGTGTACTGATATGTGAGGTATGAGGTATAATAGATGCAGTGTGTACAGATATATAGTATATACAGCAGTGTACTGATATGTGAGGTATGAGGTATAATAGATGCAGTGTGTACAGATATATAGTATATACAGCAGTGTACTGATATGTGAGGTATGAGGTATAATAGATGCAGTGTGTACAGATATATAGTATATACAGCAGTGTACTGATATGTGAGGTGTGAGGTATGAGGTATAATAGATGCAGTGTGTACAGATATATAGTATATACAGCAGTGTACTGATATGTGAGGTATGAGGTATAATAGATGCAGTGTGTACAGATATATAGTATATACAGCAGTGTACTGATATGTGAGGTACGATGTATAATAGATGCAGTGTGTACAGGTATATAGTATATACAGCAGTGTACTGATATGTGAGGTATGAGGTATAATAGATGCAGTGTGTACAGGTATATAGTATATACAGCAGTGTACTGATATGTGAGGTATGAGGTATAATAGATGCAGTGTGTACAGATATATAGTATATACAGCAGTGTACTGATATGTGAGGTATGAGGTATAATAGATGCAGTGTGTACAGATATATAGTATATACAGCAGTGTACTGATATGTGAGGTACGAGGTATAATAGATGCAGTGTGTACAGATATATAGTATATACAGCAGTGTACTTATATGTGAGGTACGAGGTATAATAGATGCAGTGTGTACAGATATATAGTATATACAGCAGTGTACTGATATGTGAGGTATAATAGATACAGTGTGTACAGATATATAGTATATACAGCAGTGTACTGATATGTGAGGTATGAGGTATAATAGATGCAGTGTGTACAGATATATAGTATATACAGCAGTGTACTGATATGTGAGGTATGAGGTATAATAGATGCAGTGTGTACAGATATATAGTATATACAGCAGTGTACTGATATGTGAGGTACGAGGTATAATAGATGCAGTGTGTACAGATATATAGTATATACAGCAGTGTACTGATATGTGAGGTACGAGGTATAATAGATGCAGTGTGTACAGATATATAGTATATACAGCAGTGTACTTATATGTGAGGTACGAGGTATAATAGATGCAGTGTGTACAGATATATAGTATATACAGCAGTGTACTGATATGCGAGGTATGAGGTATAATAGATGCAGTGTGTACAGATATATGTGTCACGACCATGTTTATGGCCGTGACTCCTTGGGAGCCGCATACAGTTGCCCGCGGTTTGGGTTGTTGTGTCAACCGCAGCTGGAGGCATAATGTGGTTAGCCTCAGGTGCGGTTGCCGCGGACAACAGGTATGTGTGCGGTTGCCTTGGAGTTGTGTACGTGTTTGTAGGCACTGTTGTATGTCTGTGTGCACTCTGTTTTGTGTTTGGTGTGCACTGACATCCTTCCCTTCACTGTGGCTGTCCGTGGCAACGTTTGGTTGATGTGTACATGTGGTGGCAGTGTTCCGGCCTTCGGGCTGACTCCCAGGATATGGATGCCACCCATGTCGTTGCCTGCGGCAACAGCCACAGTGTGTACTTGGATTTGGACACTTCCCCTTTAAGTTGTGTTTTCCCTTCTGTGGTTTTGGAAGGGTTAACTCCCTTTCTGTGTGTGTGAGTCACGGGGTGTGTCTGACTGTTGGGTGTGGCCTCTTGGCCCTATAAAGCCTCAGTTGTAGGCAGTAGTCAGAGAGGGTGCTTCAGCCATGCTTGCTGGAGACAGCCTCCTGGTTACTTACCAACTGCCAGTGGGGGCCATCCTTCTGGTCATAGCAAAAGTATAATGTCGTTTGGTGTCTAGAAGATGTGTTTGGTATTATGTTTCTTTATTGCACCTATGGTCCTGGGTTCCCGTGTGATGTGTGTTGTGTGCTGAGTCCTTTTGTTTCTGGATAGCAGTTCTTCCACATGGGTTCCAGGCTTTGTGTCTGTGGCAGGAGTGTGATGTTTGTGGCAAGTACCTGCCATTGCCATAGGTTGTATTTGTTCTCCCTTCCTTGCAGCTTGGCCAGTGAGACTCCTGTTCCTCCGTATCCAGGAGAAACAGGTTGTCTTACCCTGACTCCTAGTCCAGGGACCGGTCGGAGGGTGAGTTAGGGCTCCGAGGTTCCTGAGCATGGGTCCTTCTACCTTAAAGGTCGGCCCATGCAGCTAGGAGTTAGGGTCAGGTTAGGGACGCTTTAGGAGGTGACCTGCTCTTTAATCCTGTCGTCCTGGTCAAGCAGCGACCATCTTCCTCCATCGCACGGCTGAGGGTTTTCCCCATCCTCAGCCGTGACAATATGTTGTCAGTTATACATTATGGTCACTGTGTGAGTTAATAATAGTAGGTGTCACTTTCTGCAGTACTATATATATATATATATATATATATATATATATATTAGTGGGATATGAGTTAAAATAAGGCATGGGGTGAAATGAAGAGAGAGGAGAAGGACCTGCTCTTGGTCTCAGTGGAGAGCTCATCCTGCATTTCCTCTCCATGCTGTTGGAGGTTGAAGGACCCGAGATGATGCTCTTTGCATTTCCTTTACTAGATGTACAGGACCTGTGATGATGATGTCACACAGGTCCTGGCAGATGCTGCTGTCTAACCTGGGATCTACACTATTCTTTGTGCAGTTGCTTTCCATTATGACAGGACCTTTAGCTTTGTCCTCTGATGACAGGGATAATATACTGGAGCTAGAGCAGTAATGAGTGTAATTAGGCGCGGGGTCTTTGGTTCACTGCCGGCCTTTTTTTCCCTAGGGACCCCATAGCAGCTGTGTGGTCTGCCTCTAATGGAGGTATGTCACTGTTTGAAGGCCCTGTTCAGAGACTATATATCCTAGAAGGGAGCTTCTTTCAAGAACACCATTCTCTAATTTGTCATAAAGTTGGTTCTCCCTTAACCGCTGAAGCACTGTATGGACGTGTCTGCGATGTGAACCGATGTCTGGAGAGAAAATCCGGATATCGTTAAGATAAATGACAACACATAAACAATGTCTTGAATGACTGCCGGGGCATTCCATAGCCCAAGAGGCATCACCAGCTACTCATAGTGCCAATCTAATTGTTAATTGCAGTCTTCCATTCATCATCTTTGTGGATACGGATTAGATTATAAGCCCCTCGTAGATCCAGTTTAGTAAAGATATACGCACCACGCAAGCAGTCAAACAGCTCTGGGATTAAGGGTGATGGATATTCGTTCGTAATAGTAATGGAGTTCAAGCCGAAGAGACCCATCCTTCTTCTTGGGAGAAGAATTGCAAAAAAAAAACTCTGTCAAGACTTTCCTTGATGTAATCCGCCTGGGTCTCAGGGGGAGACAAAGGGTATACTCTGCCTCAAGGAGGCATGGTACTGGGCAGTCAAAAGGATGAGGGGGGTGGCAGTGATTGAGCTTCTTTTTTGTCAAAGACGTCAACAAAACTATGATAAGCCTCTGGCAGGCCTTGGAGGTTCTGTGGTACTGGAGGACGTCAGACCAGCTACACAAGAGTCAGGCATTTAGAATAACAGGCTGACCCCCAACGTAAAATTCAGGACTGACCCCCAACCAGATTTCCAATTCAGGACTGGACTATGCTGTTGCAGCCATGGTAGTCCCAGCAGAACACGTGGACTTTGAGAGAACCAGAGGAGCAGTGACCAAATGAATGTACTCGGAAAGAACCCTTCCATCTCTAGATGTCACCAACAAAGGTCTCTCAAGCCGATGAATAGGTATCTGGTATTGATTCACCACGGCCTGGTGCAGGAAATTCCCTGCCGAAGTGGAATCCAAGATAGCCGAAATGGTGAACTGACATGGTTACAGGTAAAAGTCAATCGTGGAGAGGACTGATCTTCGCCTAAGCCAGCCTCTCCTACTGACCCTAGGCTCTGGAGCTTCCTGGCTTGAGAGGGCAGGTACAGACATAGTTCCCCTTGCCTCTAAGGAGGTAGTAGGAACAGTAGGAAGTGACCTCTGGAAATTGGGTGCCTGTCGAACGGATCTTCTCTCCCGCAGATCAATTCTTGTGGCCAGGGAAATCAAGGCATCCAGAGTAGAAAGAATGTCCTGACCAGCCAATTTGTCCTTGATTCGGCCTGTCAGTCCCTCCCAAAAAGCTGCCACCAGGGCTTTGTTATTCCACCTCATTTCCAAGGCCAGAATTCAGAACTGGATGGCACATTGGCCCACAGTGAGACTACGCTAACGTAAACACAGAAGAGAGAAGGCAGCAGAAGTAGTGTGTCCAGGCTCATCAAAGGCTCTCCAGAAGGTCTCCATGAATACGCCTAAATTGTTAATAACCAGATCATTTCTTTCCCACAGTGGGTTTTTCCCGCCCAGCGCCTCTCCACAGAGATGGGACATAATAAAGGCCACCTTGGAGCGGTCAGTCGGGAACTGATAAGACAGCAATTCAAGGTGCAGGGTACACTGGTTTATGAACCTACGGCATTGTTTGAGATCTCCATTATTCTGTGGAGGAGCAGGCGGAAGAAGTCTGTGGTGCAGACGGGGATGTTGCAGCTGCTGCAGAAGAATGTGGTACCGCTGCATAGTCAGGGTATTCAGACGAATATTAACAGTATACAGGTATGATAGTAACAGTAAGCTCTTGGCATACCTTCAATAATTCAGTAAGGCTACTATGGTTTGGATTGGCGGGTCCAGGGCCTGAGCTTACTGTTACATCAGTGTGGACCCACTGAGCCAATCATTTGGCTTTGGGCTAAACCTAAAGGCGTTGTCCTGGAGGTTCCCTATTATTCACCCTGTAAGCCCTGTACAAGGATCTGGATTTCACAGCAAGGAACCTGCTACCTCCTGGAGTAATCCCGGTGTAGATGGCTGCTGAACAAAATCACAGAAATATAGTGGCCAATATGGGGGAACTGCTTAGACCCCTAACACTGTAGCGTGTTTCTCATTGGGGGAGCAGTCCCACCGCATGTAGACCGCAGCAAACGACCATCCCCAGCAAAAAATGTGTACAATGGAGGATGTCGGCGCGGTCCACATGCACCACAAAGGCATCCTACACAAAATGAAGCATTGTGCGGATGTAAATATCGAACTCAGAGAACAAAAAAAATAAAATGCACCAAACGGATATGCCACTGACTATACTAGCTAGTCATACAAGCAGATATTAAAAGCTGAGACTGTTGCCAATATATTCCTGTCAGGAACACATCGGAGCCCCACATGCACCATGCATTGGATGTCCTTGGGCCATTGGTGGTCAGGCAGAGTAAATCATGGGTAGCGGGTGTACGGGCTATAGACATAGAAATGATAGACTCCATGGACACCTTCAGCTTCATTGACAACCAGTAAAAGTACTGAGATCTGACTGTAGAACTTCACACATGATGTTTCAGCCCAAACACAATGAGGCCTTTTTCAAGCTTGTGTGTTACAAGAGCAATGGTGATGCCCCTTGTTGCCCCAAAGGCCTCATTTGCATATTCGGGAATGGAGTCAACAAATAAAAATGTTTTTATTAGGTGAACGACAGCGACATAGGTAGGTCGCTGGGGATAGATTCATCGTAAGATAGATAGATAGACAGATACAGTGGATATAAAAAGTCTACACACCACCAACCTTAAAATGTCAGGTTTCTGTGATGAGACAAACATAAATCATTTCAGAACTTTTTCCACCATTAATGTGACCTATAAACTGTACAACTCAATGGAAAAACAAACTGAAATCTTTTAGGTGGAAGGAGGAAAAAATAAAAATGTAGCTGCTAAGTGTGCACACCCTCTTATAGCTGGGGATGTAGCTGTGTTCAGAATGAAGCAATCACATCCACAATCCTGTTAGATAGCAGTCAGCATACACCGGCCATCATGTAAAGGGCCTCTGATTAACCCTAGATAAAGTTCATAACTACTGTAAGGGGGCACATATCTGGCATAACTACTGTGAGGGGCACATATCTGGCATAACTACTGTGAGGGGCACATATCTGGCATAACTACTGTGAGGGGCACATATCTGGCATAACTACTGTGAGGGGCACATATCTGGCATAACTAACGTGAAGCGGCACATATCTGGGCATAACTAACAAGAAGGGGCACATATCTCTACATAACTACTAACTACTGTGAGGGGGCAAATATCTGGCCATAACTACTGGGAAGGGGTACATATCTGGCATAACTACTGTGAGGGTGCACATATCTGGGCATAACTACTGTGAGGGGACACATATCTGGCCATAACTACAGTGAGGGGGTACATATCTGGCCATAACTACTGTGAGGGGGCACATATCTGGCATAACTAACGTGAAGGGGAACAAATCTGGACATAACTACTGTGAGGGGGCACATATCTGGCCATAACTACAGTGAAGGGGCACATATCTGGCCATAACTACTGTGAGGGGGCACATATCTGGCCATAACTACTGTGAATGGGGCACATATCTAGCCAAAACTACTATGAGGGGGCACATAAC